>NC_057940.1:3304764-3347524 GCF_018555375.3 Anguilla rostrata | reverse complement strand
GAAATCCAGACACCATCTTGCTTCACCCTCTGCTGTATTGTGTCCCCAGTGAATGCTGCATGGATGGTGGAACAGACAGACACCTCTCGTGTGTCCATCCACTTCACAAAAACCAGAGGACCATCCCTTATCCACCGTAAAGCTCCTCTTCCTGACTTCTTAGTCAGAGCATTACAAGCAGTGCGTGGACATTCCTTCCTGTTCTCCCTATATGTCCCACAAGCACCAAAGTTTTGTCCATACAAGTCCCTGAAGAGCTTTGGGCTCGTATAGAAATTGTCCATGTACACAACCAGATGCAGAGAGGTAGCCTATAATTTTGAGATGCAACGGTTAGTGTGGAAATTTACAAACGCGCATATTACTCGATATTCCTACAAACACACACATAAATTGCAATACAGTACACATATTTACAAATAATAAAAGCTATCAACGAAACAACATTAGCTAAACTCACGCAACTCATAAATAATGCCTCAATCTGAAGTAGGTCTTTTTAGCTAAGTGGTTAGTTTATTTCCCGAACTTACATGCAATATGCTAACATCGATTGTGCGAGGACACCCGGTTTTAGAATCCTAGCCACGCCAATACACGCCACGCATAGGTTATTTACGTACAGTGATCAAGTAAAATAGTTACAGTGCAATTTTTTGAGATGCAGTATTTCAGGGGTGGGCAATTATTTTTTACATGGGGCCACATGAGAACAAGAAAATATTATGGAGGGCCGGACCAAAAGGCTGGACAAAAGTCTGCATAATATTAATTGTTTTGATTAGTTGGTAAGACTGGTAAGAGTATAAGTTAAAATTGAGCAATGAAAAAGAGAGGTTGTCTTAGGAAAAATGACATTTACTCAATAAAATTTCCTAAAATAATGGTTAACAAAATGTGAACATTTGAACAGTTTTTGATTCATTACATTAGTGACCATTTTCAGCCAAATTCAGTAAGATACATCATATTAGAAAAATAATGATGCCTGCATTTGTAGTTAAAACATTTTCACTTGTCACTCATTCTGCGTTTTTCAGTTTTTTCTTGTTCAGTGAGAGAAATCTAGTCTCTGTTGGTCTTTAACAAGTGCATCAAAGTCAGGGTGAATGTTTGAGGTTGAGATGCGAAGCACAGCTGACAGATGATCATCAGTGAGAAAGGATCTGTATCTGGACTTATTAAACTTCATCACTGAGAATGTTTGTTCACATATGTAGGTAGATCCAAAGAGAACAAACATCTTCTGAGCATGTCTCCTCATGTTTGGAAACTTCTCTTGCTTAAGAGAAGAGTAGAATTGCAGCAGTGGTTGTGACTTAAAGTGCTCTGTGAGTACTGCATCAGACTGCAGGTCAATGAGTTCCAGCTGGACATCACTAGGCACATCATCCACATTGCAGGTAAATGGAGAGGAAATCAAGTGCATTTCACTCTCCATTGTTCTGAAATCTTTAAATCGCCTTGAAAACTCATCATGCAGTGCTCCTAACATGGATGAGTACCTGTGGAGGTTATCATCTGATGGTGTGACTTCTTTCAGGGTTTGCATGTGAGTAAGATTGTTGCTCTCCAGTTGCCTCGAAAGAAACTGTAACTTCGTCATGAAAGCCTTCACTAGGTTGTGCATTTCATGGATGAAAAGGCCCTTGCCTTGCAGTTTGGTGTTCAGTGCAGTCATCAGTGCGGTCACATCAACAGCAAATGCAAAATCTGCCATCCACTTCTCATCTGAGAGCTCTGGGATGTCTCTGCCTTTCTTTTCACAAAACTCTCGGATTTCTGCTTTCAGATCCCAGACTCTTTTTAGCACTTTACCCAGACTGAGCCATCTCACAGCTGTGTGATAGCTGATATCAACATGTTCTGTCTCGTGCTCCTCTAAAAGTGCAACAAACTGCCTGTGATTCAATGCTCGTGCCCTAATAAAGTTAACTATTTTAGTTACAACATCAATCACATTGTCAATTTTAAGCACTGACTTGCACAACACATGCTGATGTAAAATACAATGCAAAAATACTACTTTCTGATCTGCGTTGTTTTCAGTCACTTTATCTTGCAAACGTTTCAACAGCCCGACATTTTTCCCTGTTAAATTTGGACAACCGTCCGTTGTAACACCCGTCAGTCTGTCCCATTTCAGTCCCAGCGTGTCCATGCATGCATTTACCTCCGTGAACAAATCGCTCCCCGTCGTTGTCCCTTTCATTGAGCGCATTGCTGCCAGCTCCTCTGTAATCTTGAAGTCCGTTATCCCACGGACAAATACAAGTAGCTGGGCTGTGTCACGGACATCACAGCTCTCGTCCAAAGCCAAAGAGAAAAAGTCAAAATTTGCCACATCACGCTGCAGCTGAAGTTCCAAATTTACCGCAATGTCCTCGATCCTTCTTGTCACGGTGCGCCTGGACAGCGGGACGTGCTCAAAAGCTTCTTTTTTTTCAGGACATAGTAGGGCTGCAGAGTCCACCAAGCACTCTTTACGAACTCGCCTCTGAGAATGGCTTACTGTTTTTAGCGATTTTGTGGGAAATTACAAAGCTGGTCCTGGTTGCTGCATCCCTGGATGTGTGAAGCTTTGTAAAAAATCCTTGCTGTTTTTGTAGCTTAACGACCAAATCGTCCGATATCCGCGCCATTTCAGCATTATTCAAGTTTTTATATGTCTCTGAATGATTCGTCTCGTAATGCCGACTCAAATTGTAATCCTTTAACACTGCAATCTGGTTCCCGCAAACCAAACACACCGCTTTACCTCTGATTTCAGTAAACAAATACTTTGCAGTCCATGTCTTCTTGAAAACCCTGCATTCAGCGTCTACCTTTCTTTTTTTAGTTGACATTTTGGGGGTGAAAGTCGTCGAGACAGCTAACGTCCATTCAGTAACACGCACAGAGCCGAAAAGTTTTTTAGCAGTTTTTTCAGCTCTGTGGTAACACGCATCACGTACGTACCTTACGTCCCTATGCACTACGTAAAAAACACAGGGTGTATAACTTCAAAAAAAAAGTTTATTTTGTAATTTCTTATGAACCTTACGCGGGCCGGTCAGAGTCAACCAAAGGGCCGCATCCGGCCCGTGGGCCGTAAAATGCCCAGGTCTGCAGTATTTGAATCGTTCGTAGTGTGGCAATTTACAAACGCGCATATTACTGGATATTCTTACAAACACACAGATAAGTTGCAATACAGTACACACTACCAATATTATCGTAAGAAATACACTTACTCATGAAGTTGATCCTCAGCTGGATCAGTTCGCAGTTCGAAATGACACCGTTCTTCATCAGTGTCAGCTTCAGTGTCCGGACCTGATGAGTTCGCGTCTTCATGGTCGCTCTCCCACAAAGCATGAAGAACATCCAGTCCAGTCATTCGTGCCATTTTCCGAAATGAAATGTAAGGATTGCCCGAGAAGACGTGGGCTATGCTTCTGTGTGACATTTTATCCTTGTTTACAGTAGGCGCTCTCGCACATCAAACGCATCGCCCCTCCCCTGCCATCGATAGCAATTAGCATGTCATTATCTTGTGAATGTGGTCTGGGCGTACTTACTGCCGAGCGAACATCACATATTAATGAGAAAGACTTAGCACATGGCAATGGTCTGTTTGATCTCATTTTAAATAGCTTAAAACAATTCATATATTTTGTCAATGGGTACATTGGAATGCCACGATTCTAAGGTTTATGTCAATGTCTTTGTTGTGTCCGTATGATAAAAGCTCGCGAAGTTATTCATCCAAATAGCAACGAAATCTTGTCGAGCTCCGCCGGCGGAGCTCTCGACCCCAGAGAGTTCAAATGGTTCTTAAATAGACGCTTTTCATGTATTGAGGGATTTACCTTCTTATCCCTTTGTGCACATGCCAAACCTGTTTGGGTTGTTTCTAAACACACTGATTCTATGTATGTGTTCTTGTCTATTTCCATAGTATCCATACCTTAGATAAGTTCTACTGACTACAGTTCCAATTTAGATTTAGATTGGCTTCTTTTGAAAGGCATCGCTGCTGTGGAACTTTCCTGTTCTGTTTGGGGGAAATTAAAGAAAAATCACTAGCTGTACTAGTATTGGAAATAATTTTTTATGAGAAAATGTGCACCAACAGTCCCCTAGTGATCCGACGCTCTTAATCCATTGCTTACCACTTTCCCCTGCAGGAAATACACTGGGATAAAAATGAAAAGCAGCTTTGGCCCTGTGAAAGTCATCAGTTGCCCTGGTATGTCGCTTTATGTCTGTGGCTGTCAGTTGTTTTACAACTCATAAACTTCCCAGAGTCCTTCATTCCTTCTGTGGCCTACATACAGTCTTCTTCCTTCCAGATATCTCAAATTTAGACTCATTAGTCCATAAAATCATACTCCACAACTCAGGTGTCCAGTTTTGGTGTACAAATGCAAATTGTCTTAGCTTTTATTTCCTTTTTTCAGTAGTGACTTTTTGACAGCCACATATCCTTTTGCACCCATACCATTGAGTTGTCTTGCGTTAGAAGGATCGACAGAAACGCCCATGGATTTCATCAGGTCTGAAGCTGGAGTGGAGCTTGATTGTTATCTCTCACAGATCTTTAAGTACTCTCTTTGTGATGGTAACAGTTTTTGCGGTGAATTGCTATAAGTCCCATTGTGTCGGTATCTTGCAACAATCTTTTGAAATCCAGTTTTGTCTCTTATTTTCCTTTGGCTAGCACCTACCTTATGCAGGTGAATTATATCTAATCTCATCAGAAATATCTAATTTCACCATTTTTGATGCACATAAAGATGTCTGCTAGGCAGCCAAGGTGTGGTTGTGTAGTTGTTTGAATATTAGAGTCACTCTTGAAGGACAACATAATGTCATTGACACTTTTGTTAGCAACTTTTGTTGGGAGGACACAACTGTAATTTGTTTGCTGATTGGAAGGAAGGAAGACTTAAAAGTGGTAGTAGGGTGCACAAGAGTGAGTGGACAAATTCTTATGCTTTGATATGTAGTAGTTGAGGCTTTTCTGTAATTTTCTGTTAAATATACATTTCTTGCATTATTGTCTGAAATAGGAAGACATAATTTGCCCTGAATAGCTGATTGACTGGAAATGAATAAATGAATAAATAAAATGAATAGACTGAAAGGTTCTTCACTCTACTGTTCCCATACTTTTGGAGCGTACTGCATATAAACAGTCATCTGATATTGTGACATCACAGGGAGACCAAAACAACAATAATGGCAGTACCAAAGGGCTATTTAGGTACCTAGCTACTTAGCCTCCACTACAATATTTATAATGTGGTAATAGTAAATGGTAAATGGACTGCATTTATATAGCGCTTTTATCCAAAGCGCTTTACAATTGATGCCTCTCATTCGCCAGAGCAGTTAGGGGTTAGGCGTCTTGCTCAAGGATACTTTGACATGCCCAGGGCGGGGTTTTGAACCGGCAACCCTCCGACTACCAGACAATCGGTCTTACCTCCTGAGCTATGTCGCCCCATAATAGTAGACATCCATAGGTTAGACTGAAGCACAGATTGTGGATGGTTGTGCCCAGTGTGGGGTCTAATGCTGCCAACTCAACGATTTGTTAATTTACTAGAAGACCATATTAAGATAATAAGGGTGCGACATTACATTACTGAAAATGGCTATTATGTCACTCTTGGGACCTGGGAATAGCCAGTTCAAAATCGAGGAATAGTTTTTATGTCAGGTTAGAAAAGAGGCGAAGCTAACTTTCTCCAAATCCACAACTTTTATACATCCACAACCCTGTCTGAATCTTCTATCTTTTTCATTCCTTTAGCAGGGACCCACAGACCGACTGAAAAGTGTGTGGCAGGGTTTGGAATGACGTCCCCTTCACCGAGCGGCTACTTCTTTAGAAACAGATGGTCTTCCACCTCTTGCCGGACGGGCAACTTCTTCAGTGCGGGCGCCATCAGCAGATGTCTGAAGGGAAGGAACCTGAAACTCATTGGAGACTCCACTGTGCGCCAGTGGCTAGAGACACTCAGCAGAGTGCTAAAAGGTAATGCCAACATACAATGTCAGATACAACATCAGACATGCAAAGGCAGTATGGAAGTTCGGAGGACGGGGCTTTGGAGGGAGAGCTAAGGGGAGGGGGTGAAAGGTTTTTTTCCCCCAAAAAATCTAGCTGTCTCTCGCTTGTTTCTCCAAACACATACAAGCATGCTGACTGTCATCTGAGTACTGTACAGAGGACAAGAGCGTTGAAAAGTCAAATAGGGAGAAACGAAAGATGCATCATGCTTGCGTATGATGTGACGAAGAGGAAGCAAAGCTGACCAAAAACTGGCCCTAAAATTGACACTTGAGGCACGCCACAAAAAATCGGAGCTGAACATGATACAGTATGTCATCATCAATAGCTATACAAAATTGTCTAACTGAAAGAAGAGATGAAAATAAATGCAGAGAAACAGTAGTGATACAAACGTGTTCTAAGGTGGTCCAGAAAAATGCCAACTGTATCAAAGGGAGCACTGAGATCTAATAAAAACGAAACTAGAGGAATTAACAGCACCAGAGCATTAGTATTTCTGATAAGGTCATGGGAAATTTCAGTGCATTCCATTGAGCAGAAGCTAGACTGGAATTTTTCAAAAAGCTTATTTTTATGCTCATAAGGGTAATTGTAAATGTTTGGAGCTCACCTTTTCCAGAAACTTGGAGTGAAAGGGAAAAGGGCAGTTGACAAATTGGTCTGAAGTTATATAAACTTGATTACATGTCTTGACAAAGGTCTTCTGAATGAAATGATGATGATATTAAAAGCAAAGAACCATTCTGAACATGTGTTTATCATGACTATAATGACAGACAATACAATAGCCTGTCATAATGTAACATGTAACCTGGAGGTTGTATTAACTTTCCGAACAATGTAATAAACTTCATGAATTGATAATTTAATAACTTTTCAGATGATGTGATGACTTCTTATCGAGTTGTTAAGATTTTATCAAATGGGTAACACATTTGTATGTATAGTGAGAGATCAGCAAATGGAGTGCCTAAACACTAATAGTAATCCTGTATGACATCCTGAGTGACACTATATTTAAAGGGGACACCTGGATTATCTAATGTATTCATTCTCCTTGATGTTTTGCTGTTTCAGGTCTGAAATATGTAAAACCATATAATACTCATCAATCTGTGCTGGCTGCGTACCCACAAATGAACTTCACCGTCCAGTGGAAGATGCACGGACATCCTTTCGTCACTGGCTACAACGTGGTCAAAGATGCCGTGGGGTACGTTTCCAGAGAAGTAGACAGAGTAGCGGTTGGCGACGTGGTGGTCATTGGAGTGGGACAGCATTTTAGGCCCTTCCCCCCGGAGATCTTCGTCCAGAGGCTGATCAACATGCGTAAGGCCATCCTGAGACTCCATGAACGCAGCCCCCAGACCATCGTCATCATCAAGCTGGAGAACACCAGGGAGTTCAACTCAGATATGACCCAGCTGAGTGACTGGTATGGCCTTGTGCAAAACCTGGCTCAGAGAAAGGTGTTCAGGGACCTGAAGGTGGTGCTGGTAGACGCCTGGGACATGACAACAGCCGCCAACACCTTCGCCATCCACCCTGACAGCATGATTGTTTCCACTGAGATAGCCTTGGCTCTGTCATACATCTGTCCTGATGCATAGAGGCTCTTTCTGATAGGAACTATATAACAGGGGTTTCCAACTCCATTTCTGTAGAGACTTTGTTTAACACTCAGGGGGGCTTGTGTTAATAGGCTTGTGTTACAGTACCCTAGGGGCTTTGAAATTTTAAGGTTTTTAATTGTGTCTCTAATAGTAATAATAAATGTTTAATTCTGGGGTGGAATTTCAGTGCATATTAATGATTATACAATGACCAATTTAATAAAAATATTTTATGTCAGTTCCAAGGGTGGCAACAGGGTGGTGCGGGGCAGGGCTGGGTTTTGCCAACCCCTAGCCTCAGTCTTGCCCAACCAATCAGAAAATGGGAAAAAGAAAGTTAATTTTGACATCTAGTCAATTGTAAAATAAATATATCCAATATGAATATGAAACTGGCTAGTGCTGACCATACGCAATTTTCAGTCATTGTGCAAAAAGCAAAGTCACTCAACAGAGCTGCCGCTGTTTTACCTCAGTTTTCATCAGACATGACACTTTTTGCAAAGACATTCAATAACCATAACCTCACATATTCACTTTCAGTTTTGATCAATAATCTTAAAAAGATTTCTAGGAAACAATTTGGAATGGAGCATTAAATGTGATCATACTTGATCTGTGAAATAATTGAAAATCACCATCCCAAGTGAAAACCACTAGTTATTCATAGCTTGTGTACTTTCCTTGAGGTTTGTACAGATTTTTAATACTTTGGAGGGAAAAATGGAGCTTTCGAATCTTGACAGCAATATGCGCACATAAGCAATACAGTACAATTCTCAGATCTTTTTTTTTTTTTTTTAAGTTCGCTTCAGTGAAAGTCAAAATCACAGGGACTGAGTCCCAGCTAGTCGTTAAGTTTTCATTGATAGAAATTCTGTGAGACTGTGGTAAGACGGTTTACAGAAGACTGTTCCTTGTCAGACCTCCCAAAGAAAACAGACTGTTTACTGTACTGACAGGGAGTCAGCAAGTGTGATTTGCCACCAGTCACACATAGTATCTACTTTATGCCATGGCCTTCATGATCTTCATGCCTCATGTAAATATAGTTTTGATGTTTTTAAGCATAAGATGATAAGGTGGAACTGGAGTCTTGCATTGTTTTGAGGATAGCCAACTTGTCACATAATATCAGCTGCTTTCATGGAGACAAACTAATGCTTTAGGTTTTATCGTTTGATGACACTCAGAGTTTTATCTGATTTTACAGAAAAAAAAAAAAGAACGTCTATGCTTTCATTATCTGTATGTCTTAATGTCAATTTCAGAATAAAACACTACTGAAACTGAGTTTCGCTTTGTTCTGAGGTTATTTCATGATGTAGCCTATTGAATTATTTATGCTCAAATTTCATGATTTCATGATTTATTTATATATTTAATTTTGTCCGAAATATTCCTCCATAAGCAAGAAGCAGATTCCGATATAGCATCAAATTACCATTAACAGTAGCCTATCAATCCCCTCACCCAGTCAAGCACATACCACAGTAGCAGCAGAAGTTTGTATTTTAACGTTGTGCAGTAAGAACTTAAAGGGAGAAGTACAGCCCAGTAAACATTTTTACATTGCTCACTCGCCAATGGAACACAAAACAGTAGCTGCATTGCTCATATTTATAATAAAGTCGAAATACCTCGATTAGTTAACTCTCCATCTATAATGTTCGCGCGCTAGGCGTTAGAAGAAACAAAAAAAAATCCATTAACTTTTAGTAAACCTCACATAATAAGTTTATGTATATATATATTATCTAAAAAGCGAGTTTTAGAAGTTTTCTAAAACTCGCTTCTTTGGCCTAGTTAGTTTAGCTAGCTAACCCATCTGTCTCCAACCAGTAGCTAGCTCAGCAAGTTTTTTTTTTTTTCGTAATACAAAACGTTTGGTCCATTATGTGAATAAATCATGGACCGTATAAAAACAGGAATAAATACGTGAATGAAAAAACAGTAGCTCTCTGACACTTTCATTTTGTTGGAGGTAGCTAGCTCTCACGGGAAAAATGGTTGGAGACCCCTTACGTAGCCTATTTCGGGACTTCCTCAGACTACGGCATCAGTTCTCGGATATCAGATAAAACGGCATCCTTCATCAGTAAAGGCTTCACGTCTCTGGAAAAACTTTGCCAAGTCTAAGGTATCGTAAAGTTTTCCATCAGGCGAAACCTTAGGTTAACTTAGAATCAGACCTACTACTGTGTGAAATCTTGAAATGGTTGAGTATGAGTATGTGGACACCTGACACCCTATATCTCATTCAAAATTATGGGCATTGTGGAGTTGGTGGAGTTGGTGCACCCAGTGCTGCTATAACAACCTCCACTCATCTAGAAAGGCTTTATACTAGATGTTGGAGCATTGCTGCAGGGATTTGCTTCCACTCAGCCAGAAGAGCATTAGTGAGGTTGGGCACTGATTGGGCGATTAGGCCTGGCTCTCAGGTGGCCTTCCAAGTGATCCCAAAGGCGTTGGATGGGGTTGAGGTCAGGGCTGTGCAGGCCAGTCAAGTTCTTCCACACCGGTCTCAACAAAACCATTGCCGTATGGACCTCGCTGTGTGCCAGGAGGTATTGTCATGTTGAAACAACCAAGGGCTGCCTCAAAGCTGGAAGCACAGAATTGTCTAGAATGTCACTGCATTAAGAGGGGTGTCCAGATACTTTTGGTCGTATAGTGTAGCTAGGTATCATCAGAACAAAACTGAGAAACTATTAAATTGGGTTTGGATTATTTAACTTGCAACGCGGGCTAAATCAAAGTTTAAAACAAGGCTGAGAAAGGTTACGCAAGGACTCAAACATTCCAGTATTATGCTAGTAACCCAGCTGAAATGTCATAAAAATAATTTTCATATTTTATCAGTATTTTGGAATCTTAGCTGCACTTGGTAGGTGTTATGCAGCGTACAAACAGCTGCGCATGAAATACAACAAAATGGTGTTTGTGCGATACACTTAGTGTACAATCAGTACTGTATTTCAGCATTGTCATTTCATATCTGCCCTCTGTGTCTTTGCTCAACTGGTTAAAGAGCTGCTGAAATTACAGCTGCATATCTAACTCTGCACATCACTGTAAATATTTCTTAATGTATGGCAATGATACTAACAGCAGGCTGGCTTAACAATTAAGGCATTGGCTGCATACATATCTGTCAATCATTGCAAACACTCCTGGGGGCCTAGCACAGAGATGTAGGATGCAAAAATTTCAGTTAGAGGCATTTCAAATGATTTGCTTTCTACAGCACCGCCTATTGACAGAAGTAATGTTTTCCAAGTATGGGTAAGGATATTGTTCGCAAGTTCTTAGAAATGGCTGGGCCCACAACAATTAATTGATGTGTGGCAGCTATGTTGTTTTGAAAAGTCAACATTTTTTGATAATGACTGAGCTTCAGACTCCAGAGGTTCTTTTCAAGTCTCATTTGGTGAGTCAAAGTCAAAGTGGTGGAAAATCTAATATGGCATAAATTAAATTGGGAATATATGCTTTTTTTAAATTTTGAGCATAAGCCAAATTATTACAATTTAATGGTTATAATTGGATTAAAAACTTGAAAGACATATTAAGAAGACAATGAATAGCCACTTCTGGGTAATATACCCACAATTTGAATCCAGTTTCCTGGACCTTTAATGAGGTGAATCAATAGGCTCCTTACTGGTGAAGGTGTGGCCACATGACCGCTAAAACCAGTAGTGTCAAACTCGTGCCATGGAGGGCCGTGTGTATGCAGGTTTTCATTCCAGCCTCAGATCTTGATTATATAATTAGTTAAATTATTTGCTGAATTAGGGATGCAGGTTTGTGCACAATGGTGACCCGACGTCTATGGTGACCCGCATTGTCTAAATAAAAATGTTCTTATATTCTGTGCTTCAATGCAGTTAAACGCATATGGCTGAATGAGTAATTGGACTCAATTAAGGCAGCATTAATTGGTTGGAATGAAAACCTGCATACACACGGCCCTCCATGGCACGAGTTTGACACCACTGGCTAAAACGAACCATGTGGTAGATAATGAAGAATTCATTGGACAGTGGAAATTATGATGAGCCAAACCTGCATTGTGTTAACAAGTTTATGTTTAAATAAATATGGAAATAAATATATACAGAAATAAATGAATCAAAGAAATAAATACAGAAATAAATATATACCAAAATTAATCAATCAAGAAATAAATCAATACGTAAATAAATGACTGGATAAAAGTGCCTATTCATGTTAGATTTAACGTATTATTTCTGTGTACATTCATTTATTTTTACATTTCTCTTGCGTTATATTTTTATATTTATTTTTTATTTTTAGTTTTGGCATTTTTGGTGCTGCATACAGGACCGAGCTTGAATCTAAGGTTTGAATACGACTGAGATAACACACGCTTCCACGTGAAAATTAGTACGTGATGACATCATGAAAATAGAAATTGACGTATGACGCCATCTATCGAATTCTCGCGCGTGAAAAAGTTCGCAGCGCTGGGCTACGACTGCTGATTTCCCGTACATGAACTGGCTAGAACTGAGCCTATTAAATCGTAATAAGAATTGCTTGTCTTACGAACTTTTTGCACGAGGACCTACGATTTTAGAAAATGTCCACGGAAACCGATGAAGCTATTACTGTCGCTGTGGATAATTTGTCAAAATATGACTGTGACAGGAAAAATAAACCTTTACAGGTACGTTAACGCCTGCTCAAGACATCTTGCATGCTGCTAGGTAGTACTAGCGAAGTTAGTTTGGTATAAAAATGAGCTTGCTTGTGAGTTTTCTGCGCCCATAGACGTTAAACGAACTTTGCGAAGACGTCTTTTTGTGTTATGTCGTTGGATGTTTCTGGACACGAAATGTACAAGTGGCGGTAATATATAACGTTATACGCTAACTGTCTGGCTAGCAATCAATGAAACGCACTGTCACGGCCATTATTTGAATAAATAAACGGGATTAAATAAATGTATGCATGCATTCTTTCTACTCCTAAACATTACTTTTTTTTAAATTAGCTTTTAAAAAAGTTTAAAAAAAACAAACTGTCCAATTGTCATCGAGCCAACAAATTTACTCGTGACTTTAGGATACTATGATAGCTTGTTATGGTTTTAAGAAACTAAAAAACTTTTGTGAGTCCCGTCGTCATAATACTGGAGTTGCCTTGATAAAATGTTCTAGCTGTACAGCAAGCCAAACGTTTTGCAGGCTCGCCTACAGCTACAAACGGTCAATATTAACGCGTTCCTTGTGTTTCTTCACTGCGCCCAGTTAAACGTTGCAAGTTTGTCATTTGTTTGCCTAATATTCTTTCTTCTTAAATTATTTTTTTTTAATAGTTCGATTTTCAGTCGTTTCACCTCCTCTTCCACGATTAGCTAGCTGTTGACCTCCACCTGCCTTATGCATTTATAGAACACGTCGCCTCCTCGGGTCGAAGAGGTCTGCAAGCGGAGATCCAGGCGTCCGAATAGTCTTTTTTGCTTAGGAAGGTTCCTAACTGAGATAAATGACCGGGAAGTATGTAAGCGGCAGCCCTGATAAGAGCTGTTCGAATTCTCTAAATGCTAGGAAAGGTGCTTCAATGCTTCCTTTCTTATCTCCTTTAGCATAGGGGACACTGGACCATCAAAGAGAGGAGTCCACAATTCTTTGCAGCAGCAACATTTAAAGCGACGCGCCATTCGGCCGTTCAAGAAAACAAACGATCAACATGACTGAGTTGTGTGGTGGTTCTTAAGATATTATATGCATAGGCTTATAATCAGATCATAATCCGCATATTTACCATAACGCAGAAATCTGTCTTTCAAGAAAAAATGATGAGACGTTTTTAGCCAGATTATGTTTTTAATTCAACATCTTTGATACTTAAGAATGATGATATGTAGGCTACAGTAGTAGATTTGTAGGCCTAACATGTTATGCTTATCTTGCATAAATTTAACTGTTATTTTCATACAATCATACTAATTTGGGATTCATGTCGATAAATATGAGTGGACAGGAGGGTGAGCGTGAGCAACCATTCTCATTCTTCAATTCCAACCTTGGGAATGAAGTAATATTTTTCACCGGGTTGTCCACGTTTGTATAAACTGCATGAAACAACACGGTAAGAATGCACGGGGCGAAGTATCTAAGATGTGCTTTTAGTAGTCCATCTTCGGAACATTGTAGTTTCACCACGGCAGACCCACGCCAATAACATCCGCCGTCGCACCATTACATAGCCTAGTGCAAGTGCAGTCTTAGCACCTCGGTTATCTTTTCCTAAGTCCTTATTAATTCTCCTTCACATCTTTCCTTGACCTCGTAACGTTTTTCATCGAGGTCTTGGAAAAGTGGTTAGGAAAAGACATAGGACGTACTTTTTTGACTATTCGGACACGGCCCTAGTGTTGTGTCGTTTGTGAACGATTCGTTCAAAAGAACAAATCTTTTGGGTAAACGAACTGAACTGAATCAGTTCCTGGTGCGATTCGTTCCCGAACGTGAGCTGATCGTTCACTGACTGACTATCGTTCGCAGACTATCAGTTCAGTGATTCGTAGCTACTAGGGATGTGACGGTACACTGAACTGACGTACGCCCGAATCATTCACGAGCGAAACAACACTAGCCCGAATCGTTCGCGAACGACACAACAAGTTCATTCCTCTCGCTGTAGCGAATGCAAGGAGCGAGGAGTCTCTGGGGAGGAGAGTGGGTACGGTATGGAATAATATATAATAAATGGATAATAATCGAACATTTTTTTTAGCATGTCTCAAAGTAGGCTAGCCAAGGCAACTATTTTATCGACTACATTTTATGAGAAAATGTGATCTACTTAGCCAACGTATATCAGCACTTTCTCTTTCAAGCAGCCGTTAGAACAAGTCACGGTGAAGAAATCAGCATGTAGGGCTAAAACAACCCATTTTGGAAAATTTAGTAAAATAAAATGGCCGTATCAAACACATTCTTTCAAACTAAATTGTGTAGAATAAAATCTGAACGAAAACATTTTATTTAAAATAGGGAAAGAAAGTGTTTGGTTCTTTGGCTATTAAATATTCTGTGGGAAAATACTCTGTCTATAAATGCCTGCCATCCGCCCCGCCCCCTCGACCAACAAACCTAGTGACGCCATGATCGGTGACAAATCTTTGACAATCTTTAGCGGTGAACTGATTCTACTGATTCAGTACACTGAACAGAACTGCTTTGCCCATCACTACTAAAAACGGTCCTCCTTCTGCAGCACATAACGAGGTGACACCGAAATGCCTGTGGTACTGAGCCATTCTTGCAGAAGGCACTGTTTAACAGAGTGGGAATATTTAAAGTGAGCGTCACTCTGCTAGTGAAGATGACCAGAAGTACTCCGTGGTGCGTTTAACTTTTAATATTAGCTGATTATTTGTTTCTTGTGCTCAGAACAAATTTCTGAATGGAGCATTGTTGGAGGGATGTACTGAAATGTTTTTCTTTCCTTTTTTTCTGATGGTACTTACCATTTTCATCCCAAGGGTTTGTCTCCTTATGAGCTGAAGCGCTTGGAGAACATCCGCCAGAACCAAGCTTTCCTTACTGCCATCGAACTTCCGCAGGTATGGCTCCCTGCCGTCTGGTTGCCTGAAGCAGTGGTCCTCCTGGCAGGACACCACCGTGTACGCTGATGTTGTGTTCCAACCGGAATTTAACCAGTCTGTTAATGTTTCTTAATTATGCCTCTCGTGTGTTAGAGGGATTATTTACCCTCTGAAGCCACCTTGTCAGAAATGGCTGTGGATTTCATGAGGCCTGCACATAATCGGGGTAGGGGGTGGGGTGGAGCCCGGGGTGGGATAGGAAAGTGCCCAGGGGCCTCTTCCCTAGATAGGGGCCAAAAGCGGCTGCAGTGTGGGCAGGTTGTGTGGGTCCCCCACTGCAGTGTAACCCCCCCCCCACCCATCCCCCTCTGTCTGCAACCATAACTACAATCCCCCCCCCCTCCCAGTGCCCCTATCCCTACGCAAACCTGGGACCCCTGGGAAGCCAGCACTGAAAGAAAAAAAATTCCCCAAATCAAATTATGTATTCAGCCCCCCAAAAAGGTTAGGAGCAGCCCTTGCATTCCACGAAGAGTAAAATTCCCATATTGGCATTGTTCTATATCGTTAATTTTTTTTAAAAAATCCCCCTCCCCCCCCCCCAAACATAACATGTCACAATCCTCCTCGAGCCACAACCAATTTGGCAGGATTGTTTTTGTCTGATTCTGATTAGGCGAATGTGATTTCAGTGCTAGTTTGTACTTGGCAGGATTTTTGTTTGTTTGCTGAACAGGTTACTCTACAGGGTTGGAGTCCTGATCTATGTGGTCACTTCTGGCACTACGATCTTTTCTTCACTCTAGTGTGTTTCTTTTGCACCTCTACACCTTGAACTGATGCACTTGTACGTCGCTCTGGATAAGAGCGTCTGCTAAATGCCTGTAATGTAATGTAACCCACAGTTTGGACAGCTGATTCACTCCAGCATGTACAGTACATGCATGGTTGGAGGGTGTTGCCTGGAATCGCGTGTTAAAACCACGCTTTGTTTGGGCCTTTGCCTAACTGGAAGTGTCCCGTTCCACAGGCTAACGCTGCCTTGAAACGAAAACCCTCACCGGGGGGCATCAAGAGGTAAAGTTGCCATTTATTAACATTTATGACTGTGGAGTGAATGTGTGTTTTTGTACTTTTTAACATTAAGTAATAACATTAAAAAAAAAAAAAAAGAACCTTCGGGTTTCCAGTTTTTAGTATATAGCGCTATAAAGGCCTGCTCAATGCGAGTGTGAAATCCTTTACTAAGTGTTTGGCTGGGCATCGGATGCATTTATATACATCTGCCTGCATATGGGCTTTTCCATTTTTATGTCCTTTAGTTTTAACGAGACATTCCGATTTTTTTTTTTCCTCAGAAAAAATAAAAGTTTCTGCCAGATGTGCATGTTAATGAGTAACTATAAGAGTGGGTGTGGCTGTGGTTATATTAAAGTTATATTAAAAAGCACCTCCAAACATTCTTTTTTAATTAGGCTTTTCATTTATTCCTTTATTCTGCTGTGTTTTATTACTTACCCACATTTTATGTTTTCATTTTAATATTTTATTGTTATTCATTTTAATATTTCATTTATTATTGTTTTTTTCGTTTCAATATTTTATTAGTATGTTATTTTATTGCCTTTCTTAAACTTGTTAGTTTTTTATTTATTATTCCTGTTAAGCTCTTTGAGCTGCATTCTGTGTGAAAGGTGCTAAACAAATGAAGTTATTATTGTTATTAGTAGTAATATAATTATTTCTATTAATAATACTATTATGGTTAATAATATTACTGCTAATAATAATATTATTGGTAGTAAGTATAGTTATTATTATTATTATTATTATTATTATTATTAATCATAATAATAATAATAATAATAATAGTAATAATAATAATAATAATTATTGTCAGGACACCACTGTGGGTATTGGGTCTTATGATGGACTCTCTGTTTTCTCAGAGTGAAAGCTCAGAACGTCATTTTCTCCATTGCAGGGAGAAGGCCAAGGTCTCGAAGCAGGAAGTGTTGCCCCTTCGCAAGTCCTTGCGTCTGCTGAAGAAGGACGCCGAGATTCGACTGCTGCCAGAACCGCAGTCTTCTCTCCAACAGGTGGTTAATCCTGGGGGGGGGCGAGGGGGGTTGGGGACTGAAACGTCAGAGAACCAGGCAGCGATTCCCAAACCGGGCCCTGTATTAGGGACACGCCGTCCGATCGGGCCCTAGCACATATCGGCTGATATCCATGCTTAAGTGTGGGATCGGTGATCTGTAATATGGCCGATCCAAGTAGCCAATACCATGCTGCAAAAAAAAAGTGACAAACTTCTCAGCACGAGATGCAGGAAGTGGGGAGCTGAGAAGACTGATATCGGGAGTTAAATGCTGGTTGCGAATTCTTAACATTTTAGTCGCACTTAAAAAAAATAAAATAAAATGGCGAATAAAATTAGCCTACGTTTGCGACCCAAACGAATACAGCACACCAGCAGACCTGCCAACCTGCACGCATTTTGTGTACCAACCACGCAATTCTTGGTCAAAATACGCAGGTACGAAATGCCAGCTGAAACTACGCTAAAATAAAATAAAATATTGTAATTGAATTACGGAAAACAATCAATTAATACAAAACAATACCGTACGTTTATTCGGTATTTAAATTACATCCCTTGGATTGAACAAGATGCTACGACCTTGTGCTTGTGTTCTGTAACCCCTCCCCGACCCACTCAACATGCACTGATACGCAGCGGTACTTTATTATCCACCGAGGCGCAACGCTGCATTGCTGAGATAAAATGGGAAGTGGGGAGTAATAATCAAGCATAAAAATGTGACCGTAATTTTAACATCTAAAACGTTAAAACATGTTCGGTAACTTTACGAGATGATGCATTTCAAGGGGTATATCCTAATGAGATAAATTTGTGTATATAGTTAGCCTCGTTACGAGACGGCTACGGTGTGAACAACTGATGGAGGAATTTAGCTGCAGTAACTCAAACACTACGGAGACTCCCTGTTCAAACTTTGAACGCTCACGCTCTGTTGGAGCAAAGTGACCATTGCAAAGGTGTTTGACTACAGACTGCTAACATAGCAAATAATTCCTATTATTGCAGCAGGTCACCCGACCAGCCTTGCAGTTAGAAAATAATCATGACGTCAGATGACGAGGATACTAACAAGGAGAGCCTTCCATAATATGGCATAAGAGAGAGAGCAGCAGACCTACTAAAAAGAAGCGAGTCCATGCCCCCCAGAAGTTCCTCGCAATATATCAGGAGCAATGGCCGTGCCTGTGACCCTCAAAACGTCCGCACCATGCATTTTGCACGTTGTGCAATTATGATTTTGACACTAGCCACCAAGGAGTTTCAGGTAATAATTTAGCTACACCTCTAGTTACAAAGGCCTACATTCCTAGATAATTTTTCAATTGAATACTTTTTTTTTTCATTAGGCCTATATGATGTGTGCCTATATAAGCTAATTCAATTATTTAATTATTAAATATAAATGGAAATCATGAACAGAAACTCGGTTTTATTTGTAATTGCATCGCAACATAAGTTTTTTTTTTTTACATTACACTGTAAGTTTCTGTAAATACTTGAAAATGAAAACATATGTTACAATATACAAAATAAATTATTTCCATTTTTATTAATTAATTGAATGCAATTCTTTTATGGTTGTCTGTTTGTATAAGCACACATATCATATAATGAAATATTAATCATGGAAAAAAAATGTTTTAAGCAGGTGTACTCAAACTTTTGACTTGCAAGTACATCATAATATAGCCCAGTGCAGTGCAAGTGATATTTTAGAATCAGGTCAAATTATACAATTTTGCCTGATCACTTTAACAGTCAAAACTAGAATTATGAAGAAAGGCTTGTGTGTGCGTGCAAATCGAAGTGGTGCGTGCGAAAGCATGTGAACTAAGCGTTACACTGACTATTGTGGTACTCAAAATATTTTCCTAAGGTTAGCAGGTCTGCACCAGTGGTAACCAACCCTGTTCCTGGAGATCTACTATCCTGTTTGATTTCATTCCAAACCTAACAACGCACACTTCATTCTTTTGTTGCTAAGTAGTAGAGTCAGGTGTGCTAAATTGCGCTTGAAATGAAAACAAGATGGTAGGTCTCCAGGAAAAGGGTTGGTTACCACTGCAGGAGACAGTCCTGAAATGCATTTTAATCATTTGTATTCTAAGAAATTGTGCCGTTGCGTTCGTAAGTGCATCACATTTAAAGAATATTACATAGCATAGAATATTACACAGCTATTGGCTTTTCATTGAGCAATAAAGGCTGCTTTCTTCAAAAACATCCAGAGAGGCTTATTTTATGTGTATTTATTGCTGTGTATTGAAGCATTGATTGCATTATAGCATTTTTGAAGCCTTTAGGCTATCTTTCAGCCACTTTATTCTTGTTTGTCATTGGTTAATCGCAGTGGTGGCTGGTGAGCTGAAAATAGACGTTGCGGGAAAACTTTCTCTTTGAAAACGTCCTCTTGTTCAATTGAACGGCCTCAGTTTCCCATAGGTCAGTACTGGCGTGACCCCCCCGTGCCATTGGACGGACTGGTAACCCGCCCTGTGGCCGTGGGCTGTCTCCCCGCGCTTTACGGCTTTTATCGCCTTTGGACAGGTGGAGGTGCGCGAGAGACCGGAGGGGCCCGTTTCCATGGCGCCAGTCAACATGGAGGAAGACAGCCTTCTGCCCGCTAGTCTGCTGGAGCTGTGGAACGAGGTGGGCTCGGGGGGGGGGGTGGATATCGTGCCATCCATTAGGGGTGGGCAATATATCGCAATGCTAATTACTGCCACCGTGTGGTGTATGCGCCTTTCTTTCTCGTCTTTTTCTCTGTTATTATACAACCCCACTTCGGAGGCCGCGTGAAACGCTTCCAGGTGAAGCGTCAAGACTGTTGACTATTGGGTGACCATATGGGCAGCCAATCAGCGGCAATCATGTGATGTGTTTTCGTGATTGACGAAAACACGTCACATGATCACATGGAAGCTGTATTTCCTTGGTGCTGATTGGCTGTCATATCCATATCAACATCCAGTAGATGACAGTGGTTACGTTTTTTTTTCTATGGAAGCATTTTGTACAGCCTCTTTACTTTGGTTGTTCATGAACCGCATCAGTTAAAGGAGAAGACAAAAGGAAAGGTAATGCACTATATAGTGGCAACAACCATTATTGCATTCGTGGCGATGTCGCCCATCCCTACCATCCATGTACATTCTGGTGCCAGCAAAAAAAAAAAAAAACAAAGAAAAAACAAAACACATGCAGCCACTTTCTTTTCTGAATCTAATTCATTGGCTCTTCTCTTTGCAGCGTTTCACCATGGTCACAAAAAAGAAGTGGAATCTGAAAGAGTAAGTTCACATTAACCCATTCATGTCCCAAGTGTTAGTTTTGAAATTCCTTTTGGCACCTTTGTCAGTAAGGTTGAGCCGATTTCAGATCCGTTGAAATTTTTCCAAGTTGGCCGGTGTATGAGGCTACAGCATGGATTTTTCTTTACATCCAATTTATGGTCATTGGTCACGAAGGGGTTTCTGGTTTTTCATTATCCGTGAAATGATCAGATCAAATCAATTTTATTTTTATAGCGGGTTTTTTGCAGAGAACTGTCACGAGGACGCTTTACTGAGTAACAGAAGGAAAATTGGGCAGAAACCAGGCTTGAGCCCTCAAAAAGCGAGTGGTGAGGTAGAATCCTCAGTGGGAGGAAATCTCAGGAGGAACCCATCCATAGAGGGGGAGCCCATCCTCCACTGGCCGACCTGGTGTAAAGTAGCGGTAGAATGGATGTAACAGGAATGTAATAAGGGATCTATCACGGCAAATAATCAAATGGCTTTAGCAGGTTGCAGTTGAGATGTTAAACTCGCTGGTAAAGTAGAAAGTCAAAATTAAGCGAGGTGAAGCAGTGGATAGCCTCACGACAAGAAGGTCCCGGGTTCGAATCCCGGACGGGGCCTTTCTGCGTGGAGTTTCCGTGCACGTTCCCCCCCCCCCCCCCGGTGCCTGCGTGAGTTTCTTCCGGCAATCCGAAGACGTGCAGGTTGGGCTACGTGGGGCGGAGCATTCTCAGCGCCCTCGCTGCAGGAGAGCGTCCGTGCTCGGTTCGACGGGCCCCCCGGCATTAAACAAAGGACGATCGAAATAAACGACGAATAGCCGGAGAGGGAATCCGTTTTCCTGTGCTCCCCCTCAGGTACGAGGCCTCCTTGAAGGGGATGGGCCTGAGCGAGGAGCGGGTGGTGAAGGTGGTGAAGGAGCGGGTCTACTCCGCCGCGTTTCACCCCTGCGCCCGCCGCCTGCTGCTGGCCGCGGGAGACCGGTCGGGCCGAGTCGGGCTCTGGGACGTGGTGAGAAGCCGCCGAAAACCCGCGGGCGGGGCGTTGCTCCAGCGCGCCACGCGGCCCGAAAGTGTGTGGGCGCCTGCCGTCCCATCCAGACATCCCATCCAAACATTATGGGCTTTAACATGGAGTTGGTCCACCCTTTGGCTGCTATAACAAAACCTCCACTCTTCTGGGAAGGCTTTGTACTAGATAGCTGGAGCATTGCTGGCTTCCGTTCAGCCAGAAGAGCACTGGTGAGGTCGGGCACTGATTGGGCGATTGGGCCTGGCTCGCAGGTGGCTTTTCGACTGATCCAAAATGTGTTGGATGGGGTTGAGGTCAGGGCTCTGTGCAGGCCAGTCAAGTTCTTTCATACTGATTTCGACAAAACAAATTGTATATGTGCCTCAATGTGTGCACGGGGGTGTTGTAATGCTGAAACAGCAAAGGGCCTTGCCCAAGCTGTTGCCACAAAGTTGGAAGCACAGAGGATTATCTAAAATATCACTGCATTAAGATTTTCCTTCTCTGGAACTGAGGGGCCTAGCCCAAACCATGAAAAACAGCCCCAGACCACGAGGTGTCCAGATACTGTTGGTCAAATAGCGTATGTATTTCTGTTGCCTGGAGCTGCTCAAAAAGAGAGTGGCCCTGCTCCAAAGGGGAGTGGCCTAGCTCCAAAGGGGAGTGGCCTAGCTCCAAAGGGGGCGTGGTTAAGGTTAGGGTTTAGGGCTCTGGGTTACTGTTAGAGCTAGGCCACTCCCCTTTGGAGCTTCAGGTACCGGAAATGCCTTTCTAGCGTTGCTGTGCGCTTATGGACTAACTCCAGTCTTCTTCATCCAGTCAACTTAAATTTAGTACTTAAGTGCTGAAACACACCGAAGACACATTTGTCCCGTTCTCTCCTTAGGAAGGCGATTGGGGTGATGACGGGGTGCTGCTGTTTGAGCCCCACACTGGCCCGGTTTGCTGCATGGCCTTTTCCAACACTCAGTCCAGCAGCCTGCTCACCCTCAGCTACGACGGGTCGCTTCGCGGCACAGACGTGGAGAGAGCGGTCTTTGATGAGGTGCGGCCCAGCAGCGTCCCAACCATTCAGCCGTCCTGCGCGCTGTCAAGTTTAAGCCATGTTTCAGAGGGGGAACATGAAGACCGATCACAGTGCAAACATGAAAACCACACGCAGTGCAAGCATAGGGACCAGTCACAGAGCAAACGTGTGGACCCGTCACAGTGCAAACATGAGCACCAATCATAGTGCAAACATAGGAACTGATCACAGAGCAAACATGAGGGCCTTAAGTTTACATAAGCTTATAGTGCAATCTGTTAGTGTTTGGACAGTGACACATTTTTGGTTGTTTTTGGCTCTGTCCTCCAACACATTGGATTTGTAATGCAAATATGACTGTCAGCTCTAATTTGAGGTAATTTACTTCCATAGCAGGTGATCCATGCTATGAAGCCCTTTTTATGTGTGGTCCCCCATTTTTGGGGATCAAAAGTAATTGGACAAACTAACAGACTCTTGAATAAAGTTGTCACATTTAGTATTTGGTTGCAAATCGTTTGCATTAAATACATCTTCTCTGCCTGTACTGCAGCCATCTTCAGCTCCTTGTTTCAGGTGCTAGTTACCTTATGTTTTTTTCTTCAGCATATGCTCAAGGCATGCTCAGTTGGATTCAGGTTGGGTCATTGACTTGGCCAGTCGAGAACGTTCCACTTTTTGGCCCTGAAAACCTCCTTGGTTGCTTCAGCGGTATGTTTGGGCTCAATTGTCCTGCTGCAAGGTGAAATGCTGTCCAGTGAGTTTTGAGGCATTTGGTTGGATATGAGCAGATAAGATACTTCTCTACACTTCAGAGTTCATCTCGTTTGCTGCTTTCAGTAGCCATATCCTTAATAAAGGCAAAAGAGCCAGTTCCAGTCACTACCATACATGCCAAAGCCATAACACTACCTCCACCATGTTGTACAGATGAGCTAGCATGCTTTGGATCCTGAGCAAGTGTGGATCTTTCTGCATACTTTCCTTTTAATGGGTTAATACTTGTCTCATCTGTCCATAAATCTGTTCCAAAACTTCATTTTTAATGTACTTTTTAGCAAGCTCTGGCCTTGCTGTTCTTGTTCTTGAGGTTCATCAGTGGTTTGCCTGTTGTGGTGTTCATGATCTGGTTGACGGTTGAAAATGGGTTGAGAGTTGTCTTTGGTCTTGCACAACAGTGGTCCTGTTTGCTGTTGCTATTGCTGTGCTCACCAGTGCGTTCCTGCTTTTTAACCCCTTTGCACAAGGCCCCAAGTGATGGCATAAGTGATTGGGCTAATTAATAATTATGAAGTTAATTAAGAATTACGATATGGCCTTGCCCACAGCTGGGGTCACGGGAGTTCTCTGCATGAACTTAACATGTTTGCATTGTGTCTGCAGTGTTTCAGGTTCTTCCCCCCCCCCTCTTGTCACTAGCTGTATCGCTCGGATGTTGGCCTGAGCAGTTTTGATTTCCTGTCACATGACTGCTCCACATTATTGGTTAGTGACTGGGATGGTGATGTGGCCATTGTTGACAGGAGAACTCCAGGGTAAGTAAGCACGTGTCTGTCCATCTCTCATGCGTGCATAACTGGAATTTGAGATCCCTCTCCCTCTCTTTCAATTTCTCTCTCTCTCTCCCTCCCTCTCCCTGTCTCTCCGTGTCTATAACGGTGTTAATTTTGACACAAACGTTTGATTTAGTTTTTGTCATAGTTTTTTGCATGAGTCCATAATGAATTCACAATGGCATGGCTCAATCTGAACTGAACTGAGCGATTTATTTTAGAGGGGGGAAAAAAATGTGTAACTAGCAGCAAAAACGGCCGTTCTCCCTTTTGCTTGATCAAATTTCCCCAAAATGGAAGCTCATGTTTTGGTTCCTGTAGGAATGGGCACTTCAGAATCGCGGGTCACACCCAGATGGTGTTTTGGGTTTTCCAACCTAGACGCAGCTGTAAATTGCAAGTAAAGACCGTGGTATGTTTCGGTGTATAAATAATTTACTGGAGCCCCACCAAAGAATCTTCAGGCTTTGAATTGCCTCCTCTGGGTAGACTCTCGTCTACAGGATATTTCTTATTTGTCAGAAATGTTAACTCTACATTGGTTAACTCGACGAGGGGTGTTTTGGGGGGGTCGTTCCCCTTTAAAGGTCATAATTGCTGTGTAATCACCAGACTAACTCTCATGTTTTTGTGCACACGTGCACGCGCGTCTGCAGGACTTCTCCCGAGTCCGTCTCCACGCTGGACCCCAAAATTCTGCGCTGTGTGCACGTGCACCCCGTTCAGAAGCAGTACTTCGTAGCTGCGAAGAACAGGTACGTAGAGGGCCAGAGTCACGGATCTGGGACTATCGCAATGTGTCAGCACTATTTTGTGTCTGTGTTGCCTGTGTGCATATGTGTGTCTGTGTGTGTGTGCGTGTTACAGTGTGTATCTTTCTGGACCTTTCTTTCTGTTTTGCAGTAGAAACTGTCATGAATGCTTGGCCAGCACTACCAACTGCCACTACCACTGTGGTGGGAAGCATTAATTCTTTGCTTTTAATAGTGTTCATTGTCTATGGCTCCTGCTTTAAAATTGTGTTCAAAAAAAAAAAAATATATATATAAACCAAAATACGAAGAGAAAGCATTCAGTTCATTTCTAGCCATTTAAATGAAGACAACGGACACAGCTATAGCTTTTATTTACCTCTATGGGCTACAGCAAGAATGATGCGTTTGATACAGTATTGCTGGCTGTGTAGCGGTAGAGTTAGCGTTATCTGGCTGCGGTAACCAAGCTTAAATAAAGGGGTGGGGGGCGGGGGGGCGGCAGTGGGGAAAAGAAAGTTGGCGGTTACTGCACAGCCCAACTTTATTTTCTGTTGAATACTGTTTTAGCTCCCGCACATTTCGCCCCTTAATGTTCGTTGACGAAGCAGCTGCCAGTAACAGAGTTACCTCGCTAGTAGCCACGCAGCTGCCTGTTGATTTTAATTCTGTTCGCGTCTGTGACTGACACGTAATAATTTTGAAGCCCGTTAAATCTCTCGCCATTTCCCTTTGTTTTCCGTAATTTCTGCCCTTTAAAAAAAAAAAAAAAAAATTTTACACTTTTTTTTTTTCGACTGGCGTTAGGCTGACAGACACCGGCATGACTGTGAGTTGAGTTCGCTCTCTATGCAGGGAGAAAGAGGGGGGGGGGGGGGGGATGCCTCCGAACGTATGCGAGCGAGCATGCTAACGGTTCGGCCCACTCTGCTTCAGGGATGCGCACATTTACGACGTGCGGAGCCTGAGGAGGAAGGCCGGCCCGCCTGTCTCCACCTTGGCAGGCCACACCCTCAGCGTCTCCAGTGCCTACTTCTCCCCCATCACAGGCAACCGGGTGCTCACCACCTGCATGGACGACAGGATCAGGTGAGCAGCCCGAGCGCAGTGAGAGGGTGCAGGAGTACGGTGCACACCAGCGGTAACCGACCCTGATCCTGGAGGTCTACTGTCCTGTAGGTTTGAGCAGGGCTGCCCAACCCTGTTCCTGGAGGTCTACCATCCTGTAGGTTTTCACTCCAACCCTAACAAAACACACCTCGTTCAACAGCTAGAGCAGGGCTGCCCAACCCTGTTCCTGGAGGTCTACCATCCTGTAGGTTTTCACTCCAACCCTAACAAAACACACCTCGTTCAACAGCTAGAGCAGGGCTGCCCAACCCTGTTCCTGGAGGTCTACCATCCTGTTGGGTTTTCACTCCAACCCTAACAAAGCACATCTCATTCAACAGCTAGAGCAGGGCTGCCCAACCCTGTTCCTGGAGGTCTACCATGTTGTTGAGCTGTTAATTTGTCAGGTGCACCAAATTAGGGTTGAAATGAAAACTCCGGGAACAGAGTTTGTTACCACTGCCATGCACCGTGCTGTTTATTTTCTTTAAGATTTTAGTAATCAGGTCAACCTTCTGATGCGGCTTTCTGTCATCGAAGTGTGAATGTTGAAGTGTTTTTCCAGGAGTGTCACAGCAGATGTAATGTGCTGTTGTGGTTTTTCTGTTTAATCCAGGGTGTTTGACACTTCTGAATTCATACCACAGATTCCTCTCCAGTCTTCTGTCAGGTAAAGGAGTTTGCTTTTAAAATATTTCTAGCGGCACGGTATTGAGAATGAGATGTTTTTTGATACGTCAGATATCGAAGTTATGAACGAAAAGGCCAGAAACCCATTTGTATGGATGCAGCTTATTTTGCAAGCTGTCGCCAATATCAGTCTCAGTGTTCATATTAAAGGGGATGGTTCACTTTCAGGAGTTTTCCTAAATATTATTTAAGTTTTTGTGTTTTCGATTACTTCAATTTCAATTAAATTCAGTACAGTTTTATTTGGATTGTGTTTTTTTAAATTTTTTTATTATTTTTTTATACAAAGGTCATTGTCACAAAGCAGCTTTATAGAGAACTGGGCCTGAACTCACTCCCCCAAGAGCAGGCCTGGGGTGACAGAGGCTGGGAAAAACTCCCTGGCTGGTAGCAGGAAGAAACCCTGAGTAGAACCTAACTTAGTGGGGGGGGGGGGGGGGGGGGGGCATCTGCTGCTGGCTGGCACCCGTTAATTGTTAAAAAGGCTGATTGCACAATACATAATCAGGAAAATGGCGGTACGTAGGTGGCAGCGCCAATGTGTAATTGAAGCCGGGCAAGGATGACTCGACCATGATGACAGTGGAGCTGGAGGGCCAGCGGGTGGCGCTGTCAGGCAGGGGACAGGCGCGGCGCTGCAGCCGAACCAGCTGCGTCTGGAGGAGGAGTGCTCGGGCACTCTTATGGCTGCTACCGCTCCAGGCAAAATATGTAATCATTGGGTGGAAAATTGACTGCATTTATATAGATAGCGCTTTTATCCAAAGCCTCTCATTCATCAGAGCAATTAGGGTTTAGGTGTCTTGCCCAGGGACACTTCGACACGCCCAGGGCGGGAACTGAACCAGCAACCCTCCGACTGCCAGACAACCGCTCTTACCTCCTGAGCTGTGTCGCCCCATAGTGGCTCAGACTGTGGCTCAGAATGTTGGGAGTACCTGTGTGCAGTCAGGGAAATACCCTAGCAGAATAGACCTATGGCAGCATAGAGGCCAGAGAAGCAAAATCAAAGGGCCAGTACGGTCGATGACTGGCTCAGCTTTATACATTAAATGGTTAATGGACTTCATTTATGCAGCGCTTTTATCCAAAGCGCTTTACTTTAATTGACGCCTGTCATTACATTATGAGGCATTTAGCAGACGCTCTTATCCAGAGCGACTTGTTAATACAGCATTTTACAAAGGGAGGCAGTGTAGTATAATGGCCAGGAGTTGTTCTTGTAAACTAAAGGTCACAGGTTTGATTCCCCGGTAGGACACATCCTGCTGTAGTACCCTTAAGCAAAGTACTTGTTTTGCCTCAGTATATATCCGGCTGTGTAAATGGATACAGTGTAAATGCTGTGTAAAAAGTTGTGTAAGTCGCTCTGGACAAGAGTGTCTGCTGAATGCCTGTAATGTAATGTAACATAGCATCCATTTATATTTATACATTTATACAGCTGGATATATACTGAAGCAATGCAGGTTAGGCACCTTGCTCAAGGGTACAACTGCCGTGTCCCTCCTATTGAACCTGTGACCTTTAGGTAATAACACAGGTCCAGTAACACGGAGACACCAGGCATGATCCAGCGCCAGCATGAGCAGCTCAGTCTCAGGCTTATTTCAGCCACCAAACCCTGTCCCTCAACTACAGGCCTGGCTAACAAAGTAAGTCTTTAGCCTAGATTTAAATATAGGGAGAGTGTCTGCACTAGCAGTCAAATTGTTCCATAGGAAAGGAGCACGATAGGAACAGGCTCTACTGTCTTTGGTACTTTAACTGTAGGAATAACAAGGAAGCTTTGAAGGTCAGAATTATCTCATAATGTATCTGACTTTTAACTGGTAGCCGGCAGAGAGATGCTAAATTTTAAAGAAAATTCAAAATGGCGGAAAAGCAGTGTAGTGTTGGCACAACGGTTCACAGAGGCATATTTTTTCTCCCAACCTCATCTCATCTAGAGATATTTAAGTTTGTCAGTATGTTGAGCAGGGTGGGGAAAATATCCTCCTATAAATGCATTTTAATTTGACACTCTGCAAACACCGCAAAATGAGTAATTGGGGGGGAGGGAAGGGGTGGGGTTGGTGGTAACAGGATGTGAATGTTTTTTTTTTTTTTTTTAACAAACGGAGCCCCCCGTGCTGTCCTCTTGGCAGGCACAACATGAAGACGGGCCGCTGGCTGACCAAGCTGCGGGCCGTGTGGGACCCCAAAAGGGAGGACTGCTTTTCGGTGGGCAGCTTGGAGCGGCCTCGCCGGGTGGAGCTGTTCCACGAGGGCGGCCGGCTCCTGCGGTCCTTCCGGGACGGGGAGCACCTCTCCACGGTCTGCTCCGTCACCGCCTTCCACCCCAGCAGGAGCGCCCTGGCCGGGGGGAACTCCTCCGGGCGCCTTCACCTCTTCGCCGGCTGATTCGCCGCCGCCAGATTCTAGCTCCGCCCCCTTCGCTTGCGCGCAGCCCGAAATATTAATTTCCGCTGTGCTTCCGCATCGTCCGGTTTGTCTGTGTCGACAAGTTTTTTGGGGTCGTTTTCTGTTTCTGTGTATATTAATGTTGAATTTTTAAATTTTATTTACTTTTTTTTTTTTTTTTTTTACACTGAACATAATAAAAAATTTTAAATGAAGCACATTTGGAAGAATTGGTCTCATAATTTTTGTGAAATTAGCTGATGATTTTTCTTCCTCTTAATGTTTAGATTTGATTATGAAGTGGATCTTTGCTTTCACAACAGGGCGTGCAAATGCAGCTTCTGTGTGCTTAATGGTACATGCCAAGTAAACAGAGACATTTAATTTAGGTCATATGGTTGCAAATGTTCTTTAAGTGTAAGCCCGCAGCTGCGTATATATAATTTGAAGCCGCAAGTGATTGTGTTTATGCTGAGACAAAAAAAAACCACAAAGATTTAAGTGAAACTTAAAATAATATTCTGGCTGGCTGCCAGTGGTCCCTTGAAAAAGTACAATGTTTTCTTATTGTAGGCGTGGAATCTTTCGATACTTGCATCTCACGTGAAAGAGTTTTGGGAATGCTTTGGGAACCCCACCAACTTACAGCGATATTTAATGGTGCAATGCACACGTTTTAAAACGTTGTCTGCACCACCCCGCAGAACACTTCCGTATTTGGTTGAGGCTTTGCATGGTCAATGCACGGCTCACATAACTCTGGTTGAAAGTAGTTTTTGATGAAACTGTTCACAACAAGGTCTGTGGATGTTCATGAGTAACTGTAGTGTATTTGTAGAGAGACATGGGTGTTTTTTTTATTTTTATTTTTTTAATGTTTATTTTAAATGTGTAAATTTCTGGCGCTTTGAGCCAACAGTCAACGATGTCGCTTCGCTAGCTAACTCAGCAAGCTAACTGACTAGGAACTGCTAAGTAGCACATATCTTGATCAAGGCTTTTAATAGCCCAGACCTAAATATGAAAAGATATAAAAATAAAAAACTGAAAGTAAATAGGTGAGGTTATGGTTATTGAATTTCTTGACAAAAAGTGTCACCTCATAAAAACAGGTCAAATAGCAGCAGCTTTGTTACATTACATTCCATTTATTTGGCAGACGCTTTTATCCTAAGCGACGTACAATGTGAAGTGCATAACTCTTAAGAGACTCTGCTTTCTGCACAATGAGTGAAATTGGCATACGGTCAGCCCTAGCTAGTTTAGTATTCTGATTAGATTTACATGACTTTACAGTTGATTAGATGTCAAAATTAACTTTTTTTCTTCTTATTTTTGATTGGTTGGGCAAGGCGGAAGCTAGGGTAGGCAAGCTCAATTCTGCACCACCCTGTCGCCGCCCTTGGGACTGACATTAAATATTTTTTTAAAATTAAATTAGTTATCCTATAATCATTAATACGCACTGAAATCCCACCCCAGTATCAAATGCCTACTGTTAATATGAGAGGCACAATTAAAAAATGGCAAAGCCACAAATGTACTGTAAAACAAACCTAGTAACACAAGCCCCCCTGAGTGTGCTTTAAACACAGTCTCTACCGGAAATGGAGTTAGAAACCCCTGCTATATAGTTCCTTTCAGAAAGAACCTCTATGCATCATGACAGAGGTGTGACAGAGCCAAGGCTATCTCATTGGAAACAATCATGCTGTTAGGGTGGATGGCGAAGGTGTTGGCGGCTGTTGTCATGTCCCAAGCGTCTACCAGCACCACCTTCAGGTCCCTGAACACCTTTCTCTGAGCCAGGTTCTGAACGTAGCCAAACCAGTCACTCAGGTGGGTCATCACTGAGTTGAACTCCCTGGTGTTCTCCAGCTTGATGACGACGAGGGTCTGGGGGCTGCGTTCGTGGAGCCTCAGGATGGCCTTACGCATGTTGATCAGCCTCTGGACGAAGATCTCCAGGGGGAAGGGCCTAAAATGCTGTCCCACTCCAATGACCACCACGTCGCCAACCGCTACTCTGTCTACTTCTCTGGAAACGTACCCCAGGGCATCTTTGACCACTTTGTTGCCAATGACAAATGGATGGCTGTGCATCTTCCACTGGACAGTGATGTTCCTTTGTGGGTCCACAGCCAGGACAGAGGAATGAACATCGTACGGTTTCACACATTTCAGACCTGAAACGGGAAAGCATCTCTGAGAATGACTTGGGTAACCTCGGGTAATCTCATGGTGTCCCTTATAAATACACTGTCACTCAAGATCATTTGTTGGTCTTCACGCTCTCAATCTGCTGATCTGTCACTATAAATCAAAAATGTATCCACCCATCTGGTAAAATAATGCAATGCGATCCACTAGATAATGCAATAAGTCTTTACATCATCTGTCAAGTTATTACATTAAACATACAGTGAATGTATTACGTTATCCAGAAAGTTAAAACATCATCATTTACAATGCATTATAAATGCCAAAATTGTTTCATAATGACAAGCTATAACATTACCTGTTGTTATCATCTTGAAGAATACATGTTCAGAATAAATTTCATATTTTGGCACATATTTCGGTTCTCTGCTTTCAATATCCACATTTCAGTTGAAAGAATTTTGGCAAGACGTAACAGATTTCACGTTTACAAGTTTAAGTAACTTCAGACCAAGATGCTCTTCCTTTCAAAGATTCTAAAAAAGTTGGGTTCCAAGCTATTTCCATCCTGAGTAGAAATAAGCTTTTTGAAAAATTCCAGTCTGGCATCTTCTCAATGGAATGCACTGAAACTGCTTTACTTAAAGTGGCCAATGACCTTGTCAGAAATGATAATGCTGTGGTGCTGGTAATTCCATTTAGGTTTTTATTAGATCTCAGTGCTGCCTTGGATACAGGAGATCCTGCCATTTTACTGGACCTCCTTAGAATATGTGTTTGTATTGCTAGCATTTCTCTGGACTTGTTTTCATCTCATCTTTCAGCCAGAAAGGTTTGTATTGCTATTGCTGATCACGTACTCTATCATCTTCAGCTCCAATAATTTATGGCGTTCCTCAAGGGTAAATTTTAGGGCCAGTTTTGGTCTCAATCTATATATTTCCTCTTGGTAACATCATACGCAAACATATTTATGCTGATAATACTCAGCTGTATCTATCTGTTAATGCTGGTTATTTGATGAAGTTCAACACCCAGTCGCAGGGCTCGTGCTTTGCTGGTGCTTAGGGCAACAGTGTAGTATAACAGGTGTAAGGAGTTAGTTGGGTAACCTAAAAGTTGCAAATTCCGTTTCCCCAGTAGGACACTGCCATTGTATCCTTGAGACATTGCTTCAGTATATATCCAGCTGTATAAATGGATGCAATGTTAAAAAAAAACAAAGTTGTGTAATTCACTCTGGACAAGAACATCTGCTAAATGCCTGTAATGTAATGCAATGTCTCGGAACGAGCGTCTTTTATGGTGGGAGCCACCTGGAGGCTCCAGCACACACCCAAATCGCCGTTACCTTTTAGCACTCTGCTGAGTTCCTCTTGCCACTGGCGCACAGTGGAGTCTCCCATGAGTTTCAGGTTCCTTCCCTTCAGACATCTGCTGATGGCGCCCGCACTGAAGAAGTTTCCCGTCTGGCAGGAGGTGGAAGACCATCTGTTTTTAAGGAAGTAGCCGCTCGGTGAAGGAGACGTCATTCCAAAACCTGCCACACACTTTTCAGTTGGTCTATGGGTTCCCGCTAAAGGAATGAAAAACATAGAGAACGAAAGAGAAAATGAAATGATTCATGGAGGTGAATGTAGATGTGTGGATTTGACAGTCAGCAGAAACAAGACAGTGTCACTGGCTATAAAAATATGCAGCTGCCATGTCTGACAAAACATCCCACTGACATTGTGAGACCATTTTGTGTTGGCTAGAGTGTCTGGCAATTTACACACATCCACAATTTGATAACAGTGACCCTTGGAAATCAGAAGTTAGAATAGTAGGAGAGAAGGTGAGATTGACAGCCACAGACATGCAGGGACATACCGGCACAACTGATGACTTTCACAGGACCAAAGCTGTTTCTCATTTCTATTCCAATGTTTTTCCTTCAAAAGAAAGTTGTAACAGATTTAGAGGGCTAGATCCAGTACAAATAAAGGTTAAATTCAAAATTTAATTTGCTGTTTCTGGAGATTGGCTTTACCAAAGAAGCCATTCTAAATCTAAACTGGAACTCTTGTCAGTAGCACTTGAGTAAACTATGGATGCTATGGAGACAGACCAGAACAACACACATGATAATCTGGGTGTTCAGAAACAGGACCCATGTGTAGATTGCCCACCTCTGTTATTCTAGTACAGCTCTAATGCAGTGGTTCCCTAACTCAGTCCTGGGGACCCCTGAGAAGAACACCTCTGATGGCTGTTGTCAAGCTGATGGCAGACATTTATATTATTAAATTCATAGTGGTCATATCCTTGGCAACAAGTGAGCTCTGAAGTCGTCTCATTGGCGGAAGTGACGGGGGGAGGTCTGGTTGTGGTGACGGGTGCAGGCGGAGAGATGGGGGGAGTGGTTTAGCCGGGTGGTAGTTGCAGCTGTGGGCAGTTACGTGATTAGTGCTAACCTTTATCTGCACTGCCTGCAGTGAGACCGGGGAATTCACAACGGATGCACATGGTCACGGACAGCATCAGCAACAAGAGCAATAACGACGGTGACAGTATTCTGTTGCGATTCGTCAATAAAACCATGTGCTCCGTGCCTGTGCGGTTCTGTGGGACTTGTTACAGTGGAATTTATACCCTCATAGCTCCCTTGAGAATTAACATCAGGACACAGCTGTCAATATCGCAGTACATAAGGGGTTTCACTAAGTATATTTTCGGGACAGTTTTGGTCCCTTACAGTAATAACATGCAGCTTTCCTTGAAAAAAGTTTTTCTTTATGTACAAATTTTTTGTGAAAATTCTGGGATTTCGATTGTGGTTGAGATGACAACCAGCATGCATACGGGTCACCAGGACCAAGTTCAGGAACCAGTGCTCTAAAGGCTCACAGTGTGCACAAACCAGGCTTTACCTGCTCAGGAGCAAACGCTCATCCCTGGTCATGTTAGAAATTGGGCCATTTCTGGAGCTCATGGTCCTCAGGGTGCTGCAGGGAAGGGTTTCGGGTCGGACACAGGCGTAGTACTCCGCGTCTTCCTTCTTCCTGTACTCGCAGAGAGGCTTGTCTGCTTTCAGCCGGATGCCGCACTGAGATTCCTCAGTTTTGTTCCCACTGTAGAAGATTCCGGTGTATATGACCTTATCGTAGTTGTGCGCACTGATTCTCCTGAGGATCCCGACAGCCTCAGAGGAGTGCATGAGAAGCACAGACACCAGTATGTCTCCAGGCCAGAACAGGCGGAAACGCACCCGGTAGGAGCCATTGAGCAGGTCAGTAACTTCTCCTGATGCAGAAGCCTGGAGATTGGGAGAGTGGATTCGGGCCAGGATGAAGTCGCCTCCATGCACCTTTGGGTTCCCCCTGTGGTCCTTCATATTCACCAGCACGTTCACGCTGTCCCCCACACAGTACTGGGCTCCGGGCTGCTCCAGGTTGACCACACTGTGCTGGCCACTGGAGGAGCTTTCAATAGAGCTGAATTTGCCGGCTGGTGGGAGATCGTCCCATACCGAACGCATTATGTCTTCCACAGACATCTCTCTGAATGAATTTTTAGCTGGCTCCTGTTTAAAAAAAAAATGTAAATCTCATTTCAAACAACCACGCCTCATTTGGAATCACCAAGATTTCTTCTGTCAAAACAATGGGAAGGTGCGTTTGCAAGAACTGCTGGTATGTTACTCGCACAAGTCAAGAACCCCACCTGTGTGGATGCTCCTGCTTTCATTATACTTTGTATCCCCCATTTATTGTATCCTTTATTTTGGCAGTTACCTGCCTCTACATCTCACACGTGGAAATTAATCCAGAGAAAATTAGCCATCACATGAAATCTGAAAGTAAAATAAGAAGCTCGGACCCTGGACCATAGACCTCAGCTGAGCTCTGTTGAGCAGTTTTAGTAGAGGCCATTGTGATATAGTATGGACACAGGTACATGATATGCAGGGGTGGACAGTAAGTACAAGTACTATACTTAAGTACATTTTTCGAGTATCTGTACTTTACTTGAGTATTTATTTTTTTGGAAACTTATGACTTTTACTCCACTACATTTGAAATATTGTACTTTTGACTCCACTACATTTCTATGAAGGTTGTCGTTACTCGTTACTTTGAAGCATAGCTTTGAAGTCATCAGTTGAATCTTTTTTTATTTTCTAAAATGCGATTGGCCACACGCTGTGTTCCTCACAGGAGAGAAACCAATCACAGTAGCCTACTCCTAATAGGCTGTCGGTCAAGTTCAAAGTGCTTGCTTGTTGCACCAGAGATTGAACAGTTCAATTTGAACTTGGCGGCGGTAATGATGGCGACGGCAGAAGATAAGGATGATTCTTCGCCACCAGAGCATCCATGGCTATATCTCAAGTCCATGTTTGAGATTTGTGAAATTCAGAAAGATTCATATTGTTTTAAATGTTTGCTCTGCTTACCGCGCACGAACTACATCGCTGCATTCAAAAACTCGCCGTCCAACCTGAAATAGCATGTCGAGGTATGTAAACGTTAGCTAACGTTTGTGAGACGAATTGCTTGAATCCCTGCGATTATTATAGCTGGTGCTTGCCCGTTACTTCGTATTTTTGAGAAATAACTGGACATCGTTACCTATTCAAATGTAAGTCCTGTAAAAATACACATAATAAACTGTATAAATAAATAAATCAACTTCATACATAAACATTTAGTAATACTAATACAGCCTTATTTACTATATCAACTTTAAGACAAGCAACACGCTCGTAATTATCTCATCGTGACCCATTAAAGCCAATGGCGTAGACGTTGCTTCATACATTCAAACTGCTTTCCCAACGGCTATTTTGCGTCCTGCGACTTGAGTGACAACAGTGAATATGTACGGATTCCTAGACGTGCTGATAGGGATCGCCCTTTCTCATATTAACCTCAAATACGCAAGACAGGACATTTATACAGGATGCTAGCAAATTTATGTTAAGTTCCATTAATTTATAGGGTTGTGGATACACGTCCCCTTTAGCAACCAAAAGCTAGCGCTGGACCACCTCTGACTAATTTGCCGGCACCGAAAAAAAATCGTCAAAGTGTTGAAAAAATAACCACGGGAGGATAACAAGGACATTTTTTCTTACTTAACTAGGTACAGGTTGTTACCGATATTTCACCTATTTCATATATAGTTGCAAATCAGTTTACGTTTTCCTGTCTGTCGAACGAAGGTGGTCGACTAGGTGCTCTCACTGTAGCACTGACTTTGTTTCAGGTAACAAACTCATGATAAGCGATAGCTAATAGCTAGCTGACCAGTAACAAGCCTTTAATAGTTATGAACAATTAGCTAACTAAATTAATTCTAGCTAGCTAGCTAGCTAAACGTAGCTAAGATTGTATAAATTATACACAGAAACGTTAGATCAATGCTAGTAGTTGATACGCTATAGCTACGTTTTTAACGAACATTTTGATACCTGTTTCCAATGACTTGACAATGTTGCATTGCTTGATCATTTTTTGTTGTGGTAACCTAGCAAGATGACCCAAACTATTAGAGCCACGGTGTTTTTCCATCAATGCATGCTATACAAATAAATACCTATAGTAATTGCATTGGCTACACATGCTGCCCAGCACTAGCCCCATTTTGTGTCTCATGTAATCATCGTTTTTAAGCAATGTAATAGAAAGAGTGCACTTTTTACACAAGAATGTGCATGTAACCAGAATAGTTATGGATTATGCAAGGAATGTATGATGTTCCGCAAGGTGCAATACTGTCAACAGTTATCTGTTTCTGTCGCTTGTTTTTCTGGTAGTGTAACGTTATCGCATTTGAGTTTGGCCAAGTAACGGTTCTTTTCTTCGACTGGTAACCCCAAATAATACTGGCTTGACATAGTTTTAACTATCTAGCTAACATCATTTACTTATTATTTATTTTGCTTGTTATCAGAAATAGTCTAAAGTGACTCCGTTGTTATTGATTGTTTGCGGTAGTCTGCCGGAAGTTAAGTTAGGGTCAGAACAACGCACATGCGCAGTAACATTTGTGTATGTTGTTACCGTGGAAAGCGTCTATACTTTGACTCAAGTAATGGAGTTGTGTACTTTGTCCACCACTGATGATATGATAAATGGAGCAATGCAAGATAATTTCTCTATGGTTTAACCTTAACTGGTACATGAATTGAGTATATTAACAACCACCTACTGGAATGTTTATCCCACATGTACTTCGGATTTTTCGACCAAATGTTCTGATGAACGCAGTATAACTATACATTTCCTGCTCTTTGGCCTCATTTATAGCATTACAATTGTGTAACAATGTTTTCTGAATGAAATTAGCTTTGACACTGACAAAATTTCCATATCTTCTGAATTCTGTATGTCAAGGTGGCATTTCTGAACTATTTTTTAAAAATGAAATGGCTATTACCATTAAGGTAGTCCAGTTGTAAGTTCCTGACAAATAAGAAGAAAAAGAAATAACAAAAATAAAAATGAAAAGTAGTGTCTTGATCAACAAGTTGCCTCTGCATCGTACAGGCACCAGAGCAAGGTGTACTGGTTCAGTACTCTGAAAAAAAAAAAAAATGTTTTATTTATTGCATTACTTTGTCCTGCTAAAGACGGGCATTATGACCCGATGGCACATAATTCTGACCCATAACTTCAATTTTAACTAAAGTGTACGTGGCAGACCTGGGTCAAATACGCATTTGTCTTGGATTCAAATACTTTTCTGTGCTCTGTTGGTCTTGCCTGATGTAATTGAGCCTGCCAATATGACCAGAAGGCATGGTGTGCATTTTTGAGAGTATTTCATTGGTTCCAGTATACCAGAGAACATAAGTAATGGGTAGAAAAGTATTTGAATCCAAAACAAATATGCATTTGACCCAGGTCTGGTACGGAGCTCCCCAAAGAGCCCCACAGGGCAGCGTAGGTGATAAGATATCTAAAGGTAAAGATATCTGAAATTCTGTAAAACTGTATTTGACTTTCTGATTTTCGGTGATTTTTCTAAAAAATAATGCATTCATTCTGATCAGATCAAATCACATAATCAGAACTCAGTTTTGCTTTACTTTCCTTATCACGTTACAGAAACTGTTCTTTTTTTGCCAGTTTCTCAAATTACAAAAAATAAATGCAATACGGATATGGAATGAAAAAATACTGCCAAGAAATTGAAAATTTTAATGATGAAAATGAATCATTTACCATGATGGCTGTTCAGAAAAATGAGTGAAAAATGGGTGAAAGGCTTCTTTGGATAATTATACATCCACCTCAGAATACAAGGCTCCTCTTCTGCATGTTCACGGTGATGTGGTTTTCTGTAAAACAAGTGAATCCCCAGAAAAGTAATTATTACTGAAATGGTGATAATTAATCAGTGAATTCTGATAGCTGGGACAGAAATCTGATGTATCGCGTCTGTACTTCCCGCTCCCGTCTGCTGTCTGTCCTGGCCCCTCGCTGGTGGAATGACCTCCCCGTGGCGGTCAGAACAGCAGAGAATCTTACCACCTTCAAGCGCAGACTGAAGACTCATCTCTTCAGGCTGCACCTCTCCCCACCCCTCCCTAGCCTATAGTTTAGCTCACTGTACCTAGTTAGGATAATATGATTACGTTAGTGTATTTGGCAGGATTGTTGTTTTTGTCTGATTAGGCAAATGTGATTCCAGTGCTAGTTTGTACTTGGTAGGATTCTTGTTTGCTGAACAGCTTACTCTACAGGGTTGGAGTCCTGATCGAGGTGGTCACTTCTGGCACTACGATCCTTACTTCACTCTAGTGTTTCTTTTGCACCTCTACATCGTGAACCAATGCACTTGTTGTACGTCGCTCTGGATAAGAGCGTCTGCTAAATGCCTGTAATGTAATGTAATGTAATGTATAGACTTCTGCACTTTCACTAGGTGAACTTTCACTAGTTCAAGGTTTGGCAGAGTGATGACGTACACAAGCCTAGACGTGCCGAATGGCCTATTCTCATTATGGACTCTTATGTTCTAGGTGGCCTGTTATCCTCTCTGTTCATTATTGTGTTCCAGTTGTGCTAAATAATCTGTTCCCCTCAGTATGTATGCTCATGTTCTTGTGTTCTAGTTTGGCTGCATGGTTCTCCTCAGGATGCGCTGTATGTTCTCAGTCACAGCCTACCCCACAGAGAAAGGGGAAATACAATTTCTCCATATGAACTGTCCATCTGTCTGGGTCGAAGTGACCGGGCCAGCCCCACCTCCACCTCCTCCGATTGATCTTGTCCAACTCCTTCAAAATGGAGATGTTAGGGAGGCACGGCAGAGCGTGAAAATGCTGACCGGTCTTGCAGTCAAATTTAGTCCCATAGTTGGTAGCTCATTGGACTATGCTGACAACCTCAGTAAATTTTAGTTCTTGCTTCAACCAGACAGGTAGAGTTGCCGGGGGTGCTGGAGTCTATCATTGGGCGAGAAGCAGGAATACACCCTGGACAGGCCGCCGATTTATCGCAGGGCACACACACCATTCACTCACCATTCACCTCACACTCATACCTGTGGGTAATTTAGAGTGTCCAGTGAACCTAACCTGTATGGTTTTGGACTGTGGGAGGAAGTCAAAGTACCCGGAGGAAACCCACGCAGACACAGGGAGAACATGAAAACTCCACACAGAAAGGCCCAGGCTGGATTTTTGAACCCAATACCTTCTTGCTGTGACAGTGCTACCTACTGCACCACCGTGCCACCCTTCAACCAGACAGACTTCAGCATTCGAAAGAAATGAGCTCCCCCCCAACCTCTCAGATATGTCATCCTTAACAACAGCTGTTATAGTCCGCAGAGAGGATGTAGAGAGAATCTTTAAACATGTAAATCCCAACAATGCACCAGGACCAGGCAGGCTAACTGGTCGACTCAAATAAACATGTTATAGTCAGTTGTCTGGGACCTTCTGTGAGTGGTTTAACAGCTCGTTGGTGGAGCACTCCAGCGCTTCACATGGAAATCCTGTTATTTGCCCCATTCCTAAGAAAAGTAACCCCGCTTGCAACACTGATTCCCGTCTAGCGGCACTGACATCAGTAGTAATGTAATGTTATGAGAGGAAGGATCTTTCAAAACTGCAGGAGGATATAGGCACCTCCATGGATCAGCTTCCATGTGCTTTAAAGATAGAAAGGTGTGTGGATGACCCTGTCTTCTTCACTCTACTGCAATGTGTGCCTTGTCACCATGAGACACACAACACCCAGGCCGGGGTGGTGTTCTTTGACTGCTCGAGGAAATTTAAATACTGTCAAACCCCATCCTATAGGTCGCAGACTATTCAAGTTGAATGTAAACCCACACCTGATACTGTAGTCTGCCTTTATGGACAGACAGAATATAAACAGGTGAAATTCAATGGCCATTGCAGGTCTGTCAAAACCTCCTCAACAGTAAGTCCCCAGGGCTCTGTGATATCGATATCCCCAGTGCTGTTCACATTGTACACAGACGACTGCAGGGGCACTGAACTAGATGTGCTCATCTTTAAATACTCTATTTATACTGTAATTCTGGATGTATCAAACTCGCATATGCAGCTCCAGTCTGTGGTAGCCACTTCTGCTGGCTGCTGTGAGGACAATCACCTCAACCTCAACGCTTCAAAGACGAAGGAGATGGTCATAGACCTCCGACACACTCCTACCAGCCCCTTCACTCAGACTGGATGGACTGAGTGGGCAGAGGAGTACCTACACCTTGGTACGATAATAGACTTCAAGCTCGCATTTAAGATTAATGCTGAACAGATCTGCACAAAATGTCAACAGGCGCTTTTTCTTCTTGAGAAAACTGAGAAGCCTGCAGGCATGTACGTCCTAATGGACAGGCTTTTTACAGCTGCTTTATTGAATCTGTTCTCAAATTCGGTATCCACGGTTGGTTTGGTTCCCTGATTTGGGGTGAACCTGAGCCCACTTAAATATTCTTACTCGAAAAAGCAGAAAGATATTTGGCCAAGACCATCTCTGAAAAACAGGCCAGAAAAAATGGAGAGCAAGTCGCACAGGACCCCGCAACACCAAATCTATGCGGAGTATAAACTTCTGCCCTCGGGGGTAATTCCGCCCCGTCACTGAAGACCACTTTTGTCCCTACACCCATCCGACTCCTGAATAACACCAACAATGGAATATTATGTTCTTTTGAAACCTCGTGAGGAACTTCTTGCCTTGTGAGGAACTTCTTGCGTAACGAGGCAGAAACATTCAACGCAATCATTCAACACAAAGTTAAAAAAAAAAATATATATATATATATTTTATTTTTTAACTTTGTGTTGCATGATTGCGTTGAATGTTTCTGCCTCGTTACGCAAGAAGTTCCTCACAAGGCAAATAATATTTTGCCTTGCACTGAATACGCACACCGATGATGAGTGAACAGATATGCCCAAGCATAGAAAGATTAGGGCAACAATTGTCAGAGGAAAAAAAACGACTGGGGTGAAAAATCTTACATGCATGAATGCAGGGCACACACAAAGTACATACACATAAAACATGGTTCCACATCACTATTCGTGTCTTTAAAAATATCATCAATACTACCATTCGAAACAAAAATGATTATTTTTCGTTTTGCATGCTTGAGACGTATTAAAAAAGTTTTTTAATAGAGTACGATTTGGCATTAAACTGTCGGATTACTTAGCCCTACTTATTGACGCCCACTTACTGTAGTGTATAATTTCAGTTTCATTGTAAATTAAAATAATTCCTGGAATACTTACTTCCCGACATAACGGACTTTAAGAATTTCCAACACAGTTCTTGATTCGGTAATAATTTACGCTTTAATGTAGCCTATAGGCCATGGAAATCCGGTATTGAACAGTAATGTCTTAATTTCACTTGTTCTGTTTAATTTTAATCGGTTTTCACTGCTCAACTCTAAAATTAAAACATAACCAACGTTTCGAACACAGTGTTCGCAGGAACATGATAGCGCGCACATTACCATTGACTGCGATCCAACATCTCCAAAGCTGATAATAATCTATTTATTTATCCATACGCATTTTGTATAGACGACTGGGAGACTCATAATGAACTCCTGTGGAATTATTAGTTCATATTTAACGGATTAATAATTGTTTTCATTGAAAAAGTAACTTACCCGTTATCACAATGGCAGTAGGTATAAATGTAATACTTAAAAACCGCTGTGGACAATGTTGTGAGGAACCTCATGGAGTGATGATAAATCTTTGACGGCACAAAATGCACCGATTATTTTGCGGACCTTTTCTTTATTTTTCACCTACTGTATTAAAACCGCGCAAAGAATACTTCCAAAAGAAAGAGTAAAAGAAAATATGACAAGCGGTGTTCGCAGAGCAGAAAGCGACAGATTAAACTTCTGGGTTTAAAGGGCT
>NC_057940.1:3290812-3304664 GCF_018555375.3 Anguilla rostrata | reverse complement strand
TGCGACGTGTGGTCATTGGAGTGGGACAGCATTTTAGGCCTTCCCCTGGAGATCTTCGTCCAGAGGCTGATCAACATGCGTAAGGCCATCCTGAGACTCCATGAACGCAGCCCCCAGACCCTCGTCATCATCAAGCTGGAGAACACCAGGGAGTTTCGCTCAGAGATGACCCACCTGAGTGACTGGTTTGGCTACGTTCAGAACCTGACTCAGAGAAAGGTGTTCAGGGACCTGAAGGTGGTGCTGGTAGACGCCTGGGACATGACAACAGCCGCCAACACCTTCGCCATCCACCCTAACAGCATTATTGTTTCCAATGAGATAGCCTTGGCTCTTGTCACACCTCTGTCATGATGCATAGAGGTTCTTTCTGAAAGGAACTATATAACAGGAGTTTCTAACTCCATTTCTCTAGAGACTTTGTTTACAGTACCCAGGGGTTGTGTACATACACTAGGAGCTTTGGAATTTTAAGGTTTTTAATTGTGTCCTATTAGTAATAGTAGGTGTTTGATTCTGGGGTGGAATTGAGTGCTTATTAATGATTATACAATGACAATGTTAGTATACTGTCTAAGGAGTTGGTCCTGTAACCTAAAGGGTTGGCAGGTTTCGATTCCCCTGGTAGGACACTCCGTTGTCACCTTGAGCAAGGTACATAAGCTGATATTGCTCCAGTATATATCCAGCTGTATAATTTGAATACTAAACTGGCTAGGGCTGACCACATACCATTTTCACTCATCGTGCAAAAACAAGGTCACTCAACAGAGCTGCAGCTGTGTTACCTCAGTTTTCATCAGACATGACACTTTTTGCAAAGACATTCAATAACCATAACCTCACCTATTTACTTTCAGTTTTGATCAATATCTTTTCATATTTAGGTCTGGGCTATTAAAAGCCTTGATCAAGATACTTGATACCTAGCAGTTTCTAGTCAGTCAGCTAGCGGAGCTACCTGGTAATACTGAGCTCTTTGTGAAAATTAGGGATGGGTACCAGTAATGGATTGATCGATTACATGTCAGATATGTACCTACTTGATCTTCTGATTTTCTCATAAAGGCTAGGCTACACAAGGTACAACTAGGCTATGTGTTGGAACTTGGCTCCATTCATTAATTTACATTACATTACATTACATTACAGGCATTTGGCAGACGCTCTTATCCAGAGCGACATACAAAGTGTATAACCGTAACTAGGGACAAGTGTGTTGAAAACCCTAGAAGGAAGTACAGTTCCAAGGGAGCAACCCCATAGTTTAACTTGGACCCTGTAGGTTAATCTGATCAACACAAACAAAAGCAGCAGCAAATTTACCGTACAGTGTGTAAAAAAGAAGACACTTTAAAATAGCGTATATTTCTTCATGTAATATGAACAGACTAAAGCAAAAATATATTTTGAAAAAAATGTATGTTTTAATTGCAATTTTGCTTTTTGTTGGTGCGCTGTTGCACAAGTGGGATAATGCATGAACAGCTGAGCATTATGCAGTTTGAACGTTCTGCGCTGAGGAAAATTTCCAGAGGCGAATTTACTACCTCCGTCAACTGTAATGGAAACACAAAATATGCAATTCCACTGCAATGGAAATGTAAGGTAAGTATATACCCCAATAATACCCCAAACCCTACAGGCTACCACTGAGCAATGAAAGCATTTTTTCTGGTACCTCGACCAGGTTACCTAACATCAAAATGGTCTCGCAGCATGTTCGTTACCACAGATAGCTAGCAAGCCAACCACTGAACTGTACTAAAAATAGAGGCAAAATAATAAATGTAGTCAAGCTTTAACTAGACCACAGTCATTCCTGGAAAATGAAGTTGACACTGTTGCAAATATGCTATTGTAACTGGTAGAATGCTTACTCTTACAAATTTCCAATGTATTTATCGAGTCAGACCAACGTGCATTCATTTAGAAACTGTGATTGAACTTTTGCAGGTGCTACTTCATATCCTGGCATATATGGAAAAATAACGCAGCCAGAATTGAGTATTCAGCCAAGCCGTTTTATACTGGTTTTGTGAGCATGCAACATTTCTTTGTAGGCCTGTAACATCTGAAGGGAGCTGTGTTTATTGACTTCATCATCTGATAAATTGATGTGCGTTGTTATGCGTGCTTGAATTTCCTGTAGAGCAAGTGGCGCTGCCCGACCAAGACGCACCCTAAAAAGATTCCTCATTCTAGGAAACGATTTGGAACGGAGCAAATAAATGTTATCACTTGTGTTACCTGTCATGCAGATGTGCATGCACTTGTGGTTGTGTTGTTTTCTCTCCTCTCTGTCTTCCTTTGCTGTCTTGTTCCCGTTGCTGTCCGTAACTCAGATCCCCTCTCATGATTGGTCCATGCATCTGGGAGCCGTGCCCATTCAGTCTGCCTCATTCCCTTTCCTGATTGGTCCACGCTTCTGGACTTGTGCTGTCCAATCCCTGGCAATCATCTGGTTCTCTGATTGGTCCATCTGGTGTTCTGCTGTCCAATCCCTGGCAACCATCTCCTATAAAAAGCCCTACCTATACAGACTTAGGGAGAGAGTGTGTGTCTTTTGTGCCTTCCACTCTAAAAGTAGAGTTTAGTTATGTTTGTGCTGGCCTTTTGTGCGTTTCCCTGTTTTAGGGAAAAGGACTAGGTAAGCTTGGGGTACCCTTTACATTTTGCACACGTAGAGTTACTTTGTGTTAGCTACATTAGGTTAGAGGTGAGTGCCATCCTTTGTACTTTTGTTTGGGAAGTCAGAGTAGTTAGGTTTTGTTTGATGCCTTTTCCTTTGTTAACTAGATTATTACTCTGTTTAGATAGTGGGGTTTTGTGTTTTGTTTAGTTCTTTGATTTGGCACCACCTTCGGTCCTTTTCTCTTCTCCCCCCCGCCCCCCACTCCCCCCCCATGTGTGCCTGCCAGAGACTGTAAAAAATATGGACAAAGCTACTGTGACGTCACCCATTGACTCTCCGTGGGTCTCCGAAAATACGTTTTGAAGCTCAATGGCGGGCGCGGCCATTTTGGAGTTGGAGCCAAAACCACAGAGTTTAAAAGCCGCTCTGTGATTTTTACAATTTGATTGACAGTCCGGTGCGGAAAAGCCCATCAACCTGAACGAGGCTAGCTGACTGTCTGCCGTTATGTTTTAAAATATATTATCAGATGTTTACGGAGTTTAATTTCCATCCGTGACTGTACTGTCATGTAATCACGTTATATGTATGACATTAAAAATACAATTAGGCTATGTTCAGTTATCTTCAATTCATGTTTCTCAGCAAAACGAATATGCTTAACTAGCATATCAGCTTGCCAGTGAGCTAGGTAGGCTATCCGTGGTTAGCTCACGCATTAGCAATATGAACCACAGGGGAAGAACATTGACTACACTGATGGTCAATCAATCGGAGATGTGTAGGCTACTGGTGATTTGACTAGGCTAATTTTCGTATAACTGTCTGGTAGATCTGCTGTTAACCGAGCAAGTTATCGTCGTAGGTTTTCGCCAGTCAGTTAATGAGCCAGTAACTGCTACTACTAGCTACTCCATCGCCGTTTGTGGTGTTCACTTGCTGGGTGACGCTAGCTGACCGATCGTTCGCAAATCACTTTCTACCGAATAAAAATTAACACTGTCAGCGGTTATTAACAAATCTACCAAGTATTTTAATAACTGATCTGCAGGCGTGTAAATATGACAACGCACTTTGTACAGCAAGTTTTCCACCTGGTGCATGAAGACAAAATAATGTAGCCTACGTTGAATTTCTAATTATTATTAGGCTATCGTTTTTTTCTTGTAAATCATCAAAACCAATGGAGAAAAGCCAATATACGCAAGGAGCCCCAGAACCGATTCTGAGAACCACTGTCTTAAATGCCTAGCTTGTCGGTCTCTTAAATGCTAAAAACATATTCCTTTCTAAATGCCAAGATGGTTAATTTCGTTAAATTCTGTGTGTGTGATTTCAGCAAATGAACCTTGAGACTCTTAATTCGCTTCGTGAAACTGAAAAAGTGTTTATCCCAAAATCGGGATTATAGTAGCTTTGTCACATGCTTGAAGCATGGCCCAGGTAGACATTTACGGAATGTACACGACTGACAAGCCGCCAAACACGTTTGACAGATTGAATGTTTGCCGGTTAAGGTTAGCTAGCTAGTCAAACGGCTTGGTAGCCGATAGCAGGCTGATTACGCTTTCTGCCGAGTAATTATTTGGTTAAGTAGGCTAAAGGAAATAGTAAAAATGACTCGGCTACCGAAAAACTTAAGAGGAGGATTATTTTATGGTCGTCTAGTGCAGCTGTAAATAGCACACGCCATAATGAAATCACCACGAAATGGGATGCCTGCATTTTCAGACTTAGCACAGGCGGACCGTAGCCGGAGCCGCAATGGCAAGGCCAAGAAGCGCCACCGCCCACCCCAGTGACCATAGACTGTGGCCCCTACTGTAGCATAGTCCCCCGAAGTAATCCGGAAGTGACGCAAGCTGTACCTCATTGGTCCAGAACAAATATTGGCCCTGTGCCCAAATGATGCAATAAATCATAAAATAGACCCATGGACAGTCATAAGACGAATAAAATACACCTATTATGACTATTTGTTCTTGTGAGAAAAAATTAGTGGCTTTGTATTTTTATTGCATTTGTACCGTAGACTTACATGGAAACCGGATATGAAAACACCTATACTGGAGCCATCCGTAGTGGCGCTAGTGAGCAACCAGGAACTACAACACCAGGAAATGATCTTCAAAAACGAAGTCTGGTTTTGGCCGCTTGGTGCCTGCTTCGGGGTTTTGTACATGTTTTATATATTTGCACTAGTCACCTGTACACCTTCACTACTGTAAATAAACTCCCTGCACTGAAAAGTCCAGTTAGCTTATTTTTCTTTCTTCACCTGGATAGTTATTGTCCCTCCTTACCTCGAGACCACCATCTGGGACGTAACCTATGAAATAATTGAAAATCACCATCACAAGTGAAAACCACTTTTTTCATAGCTTGTGTACTTGCCTTGAGGTATGTACAGATTTTTAATACTTGGGAGGGCAAAATGGAGCTTTAGAATCTTGACAGCAATATGCGCACACGAGCAATACAGTACAATTCTCAGATCTTTTTTTTTTTTTTTTTTTTTTTAAGTTCGCTTCAGTGAAAGTCACAATCACAGGGACTGAGTCCCAGCTAGTCGTTAAGTTTTCATTGATAGAAATTCTGTGAGACTGTGGTAAGGCGGTTTACAGAAGACTGTTCCTTGCCAGACCTCCCAAAGAAAACAGACTGTTTACTGTACTGACAGGGAGTCAGCAAGTGTGATTTGCCACCAGTCACACGTAGTATCTACTTCATGCCATGGCTTTCATGATCTTCATGTCTCATGTAAATATGGTTTAGAAGTTTTTAAGCATAAGATGAAAAGGTGGAACTGGAGTCTTGCATTGTTTTGAGGATAGCCAACTTGTCACATAATATCAGCTGCTTTCATGGAGACAAACTAATGCTTTAGGTTTTATTGTCTCAGGATACACTGGGTTTTATCTGATTTTACAAAAAAAAAGTATGCTTTCATTATATGTATGTCTTAATGTCAATTTCAGAATAAAACACAACTAGTTTAGCTTTGTTTTCAGGTCCAGCCTTAGCACTGTCTGCAGTAATGTTACCTCTGCTCTGCCCTGTGTATCCACACCCTGCATACTTAAGCAGGGCTGTGAACATGCAACATGACTGACAGGCAGCCAGAAGAGAGGGCTGCCCTGATTGGTTATTCATGCGCGGTTAAATTTGGGGTGGTTAAATTCAGAGCCTGGGCCAGGTTTTTTTTCTTAGACCTTTTAATTGACCTTTACAGACCTTTTATGCTGATATCTTCCGGGATGTGAAAATACTTCAAATGAATGTAAACAAATGGTCAACAAACTTACATACTTACTGAGAGCAGAACTAAAGGAACAAATTCTTACATGGAAGCAAGTCAGTTTCTTTAATTCACCAAATGATTCATTCCCAAGAAAGAATCGTTCAATAAGGACACACCACTAAAGGCTGTTTTATACTTCTGCGTAGTCTGCATACTTCGCGTAATTTGCGTTGTGTGTGGCACTCGCGAACGGGCAGATCATTTATAGGGGAGACCGGGTATGGTTGTAACACTGGGAGAGTTGCAACACCACCAATTCCACCAATCAGGGATAAGATGTGATCATTTCAGTGTTTAACCACTTCCTCCCTGATCCCACATGGCTGGAAACAGGTGCATGCAGATTCTATAAAGAAAAAAAACGATTTTGAGGTAAGAAAGTAACTTTTCTGACCAAGAATATATTTTGTTTAGTACTTATACTATTGTAGATAAAATCATATGACTTATATTAGATTAAATTGTAGTTTCTCAGGTAAAATGTGATGCATTGTTCCCCTGCTAATTTCAAACCACTATGCTAATACAGCTAGCTAAACAATGGCTGACAGGGGTGGGGTGGGTTGTAACACATCCTTAAAAAGTGTTACAACCATCCCTTTACATACAGCTAAGAACCAACTTTTCCGCTGGTAAGGTTTTGCCGTGGCGTGGCGCCACGGCAAAATCCTTACCGCCACACCACAATAGAAAAAAACGATATATATATATATATATATGTATATGTATATATATGTATATGTATATATATGTATATATATATGTATATGTGTATATATATATATATATATAATGTGGACGCGACAGTATGGATTTGAAAGCGCATTTATTTTATAAATTATTTTTTAATTTATGAATTTAATATATAGGCTATATTCAGTTTATATATATATATATATATATATATATATATATATATATACTGCATATAACCTATATATTAAATTCATGAATTAAAAAATGTTAAACTTCAAAAATATTTCTGCCTAAATGCGCTTTCAAATCCATACTGTCGCGTCCACATATTTATTTTCAAAAAGAGCCTAGGCCGCGCGCTCCGTGCTTGCACCTTTCTGAGGCGGTCGGAAGACTTGCAGCGCGCGAATGTCGCACGGTCTGTCAAAGCGTCACTTTTTTTTCTTCAGCCACCGAAAGACAAGGAAAAGGTAGGTAGCGACGCTTCAAATATTACAAAAATACCATAGTGTTAACCTGTGTTTTAACTGGACCAAATAAGTGCCGGTACCTACTCCTCAAAATACATACTGTTTAAAATAAATTGTTGGTAAGGACGGAGTGTAGCACAGTGGGTAGGGAACTAGACTTGTAACCGAAAGGTCGTAGATTCGATTCCCGGGTAGGACACTGCCGTTGTACCCTTGAGCAAGGTACTTAACCGAAATTGCTTCAGTATATATCCAGCTGTATAAATGGATACAATGTAAAATGCTGTGTAAAAGTTGTGTAAGTCGCTCTGGATAAGAGCGTCTGCTAAATGCCTGTAATGTAATGTAATGTAATGGTAATCAAAAGAAGAGTCGGTAACTCATACAAGTCCCGACACCTCCTGCCCATCTGAAGCACTGGCGTTAACTATCATTCGGTGATGACAACTGGCGGGTCCTAACTCTGTTCGGACAAGTGGAATGCCTCATGCAGTTGTCTGATCGGACAAGTAAAAAATAAATATGATAAATATGTAACGTTATCTGAAAACAAAGCATTGTTCATAGCAATTTTGTAAATAAACGTATTACATTTAATCGGGTAAATGTAATAGTAACTTGGAATCGGGTAAGTTACTTTTTCAATTAAATTAATGTTTAACACATGGACTAATATTCTCAACCGCACACGAGTTTATTATATACGGAAGAGGATTAGGGCCACGTTCAATTTTTTTTTTTTTTGAGTTCTGACTTTATTCTCAGAATTCTGACTTTATTCTCAGAATTCTGACTTTAAAGTCAGAACTCAAAACATTTTTTTCACATGTGACCCTAATCCTCTTCCGTATATTTGCACTCGCACAAATGCTCCCAATTATATTTCGAGGTCGCACAGATTACATTTCGGGAGCATATGCGACCAAAATGGTCGCAATTTCGAGTCCTGTTTGAGACATTGACAAAAATGTTAAACTATTCGAATTAAAATATGAGAGAGTGTATCTAAAGCCTGGTGCACAGTAGAGGATTTTCAAATCTTAATCGGTTTTTAAAACGTGGGAGACCACAGACATAACGACAGATTTGACGATTCAGTCAAGACGGAGGACCACACACTTGGCGTTTATACTAAACAGTTTCAGAGTGGCGATTCCAGGGACTTTTTTTATTTCCGCAAGCTGATTCCACGTCTCCATGGAGACCACAACGTTACAATAATTACATATATACATAATACAATAATATTGATACTTTTGTTGCTATGTGCAGTTGCCTAACCGCATCGAGCAAACCGCAAACAATTTCGTCCGCAGAGAACTTCTTCGGTTTCGGCAAGCTGAAATAAATTCGGTTGGTGACGCTTCCCGCTCAGATGGCTCTCATTGGCTGTTGCGGGTTTCTGCTCAATATTCCATCGCTGTTCCTTTCACACTACAGGATTTCAAATCGTAAATATCAAACATGTTTGATATTTACGATTCGAGATCGGGGACACTCCCATCCAGTCGGTAACATTAAGATTATGTCTATAAACCCCTCACACTACAGGATCATTTGGTCAGATAATTGGTTCAGATTAACCTCGGATCGGGAACGCCCCCGCGATTGTCGGGAAGAGCGAATCGGGCACAAAATCGGCCCAATTGTCCTCTAGTGTGTGGCCAGCAAAGTGTGTATCTATCTGGTGTTTATTTGTTTTAGAGAGGCACCATACGTTTCAGATGCAGACCTAATTTTACTTAGTGTTACAGTAAATAATTTTAAATCGTTCCGCTGAGATAAAGTCATTTGTTTTGGTCATGGAAATTCAGTTAAAGGTTGTGGAGAAGTCATGGAAAAGTCATTGAAAATCATTGGTGAAAAAGTGTATGAACCCTGTACAATTGACTATATGTCAAAGTTAACTTTCTTTTTCCCATTTTCTGATTGGTTGGCAAGACTGAGGCTAGGGGTTGGCAAAACCCAGCCATGCCCTGCACCACCCTGTTGCCACCCTTGGAACTGACATAAAATATTTTTTATTAAATTGGTCATTGTATAATCATTAATAAAAACTGAAATTCCACCCCAGAATTAAACATGTATTATTACATTATTAGAGACACAATTAAAAACCTTAAAATTGCAAAGCCCCTAGGGTACTGTAACACAAGCCTAGTAACACAAGCCCCCCTGAGTGTTAAACAAAGTCTCTACAGAAATGGAGTTGGAAACCCCTGCTATATAGTTCCTTTCAGAAAGCACCTCTATTAATCATTACAGAGGTGTGACAAAGCTAAGGCTATCTCATTGGAAACAATAATGCGGTTAGGGTGGATGGCGAAGGTGTTGGCGGCTGTTGTCATGTCCCAGGCGTCTACCAGCACCACCTTCAGGTCCCTGAACACCTTCCTCTGAGCCAGGTTCTGCACAAGGCCAAACCAGTCACTCACGTGGGTCATCACTGAGCGTAACTCCCTGGTGTTCTCCAGCTTGATGATGACGAGGGTCTGGGGGCTGCGTTCGTGGAGCCTCAGGATGGCCTTACGCATGTTGATCAGCCTCTGGACGAAGATCTCCAGGGGGAAGGGCCTAAAATGCTGTCCCACTCCAATGACCACCACGTCGCCAACCGCTACTCTGTCTACTTCTCTGGCAACGTACCCCACGGCATCTTTGACCACGTTGTAGCCAGTGACGAAAGGATGTCCGTGCATCTTCCACTGGACAGTGATGTTCCTTTGTGGGTCCGCAACCAGGACAGAGTAATGAGTATTATATGGTTTTACATATTTCAGACCTGAAACAGCGAAACATCAGGAAGAATGAATACATTAGCTAATCCAGGTGTCTCCTTTAAATATCGTGTCACTCACTGTCATACAGGATTACTATTAGTCTTTATGCACTCCATTTGCTGATCTCTCACTATACATCTAGATGTGTTACCCATTTGATAAAATCATAACAACTCGATCAGAAGTAAACACATCATCTGAAAAGTTATTCAAGTATCCATTCATGAAGTTTATTACATTATTTGGAAAGTTAATACAACCTCCGGGTATATTAAATTTTACATGTTAGTGATGTTACATTATGACAAGCTGTTGTACATTGTCTATCATTATAGTCATGATAAATACATGTTCAGAATAAATGGTTATCTACTTTTAATATAATCAACATTTCAGTCAAAAGACCTTTGTAAAGACATGTAATCAAGTTAATAACTTCAGACCAATTTGTCAACTGCTCTTTCACTCCAAGTTTCTGGAAAAGGTGAGCTCCAAATAATTACCATCCTTATGAGTATTAAAAGAAGCTTTTTGAAAAATTCCAGTCCTGTTTCTGATCAACGGAATGCACTGAAACCGCCAATGCCCTTATCAGAAATGCTAACCCTGTGGTTCTGGTAATTCCTCTATTTTAGTTTTTATTAGATCTCAGTGCTCCCTTTGACACATTTGACCCTGCCATTTTTCTGGACCTCCTTAGAACATGTTTGTATCACTACTGGTTCTGTATATTTGTTTTCATTGCATCTTTCAGTTAGACAATTTTGTATAGCCATTGATGATCACATACAGTCATGGTCCTGTTTTCCTGTCTGTGTTTCCCTTGTTGGGCCGCCAGATGGCGGCACTTCTGTTTTGTGTCCTTCTCCCCCCCTGTTAATTGTATGATTGTTTTCAATTGTCTCGTTATCCCATCATTGTTCCCACCTGTGTCTTGTTATCCCCTCCTTCTGGTTTGATTGTTTTTTGAGTTCACCTGTGTCTTGTTACCCCTTGTCTATTTAAGTTCTTTGTCCCCTTGACTCGGGTGCTGGTTCCTTGTGTTTGTTTCCGATGTCTGTTTGCAAACCGTATGTACCTGCCTGTGTTTGTTCCCGACGTCTGTTTGTTTCAACCTTATCTGCCTGCCTGTGTTTTGTTTGACCTTTCCTTGTGCTCTGCCTTCCCGTGTTCTGCCCTGTCCGTGTTCTGCCCTGCCCGTGTTTGTGAGTTCCTCTTGTTTTCTGTTTTATTTCGATTTTTTATGAGTGTGTTTTTTGCCCATTGTGGCCTTGTTTGTTCCCTGTTTGTTTGCCTGTTGCTAGTAAAGTCTTTGTTAATTTTCCCCTTTGAGTTTCGTGTTTTTTTTTTTTTTTCCACTCTGCGCCTGGGTCCCAGCACCCGTACCGTTACACATACTGCATCATCTTCAGCTCCAGTTTTTTGTGGCGTGCCTCAAGTGTCAATTTTAGGGCCAGTTTTTGGTCAGTTTTGCTTCCTTTTCATCACATCATATGCAAGCGTGATGCGTCTTTCATTTTTATGCTGATGTTACGCAGTTGTATCTGTCTATTAAAGCAGGTGATTTGTGGATATTAGAAGCTTCCATGCTTAACTGGATGACATCAAATCCTAGATAGCAGAAGGCAAAAATTCTAATTTTAGGTGCCAAGCAAGAATTTGACTATCGGTGGAAGGCTTGGCCTCTTCTCCAGTGTGAGGATGGCCCCCAGGGACCATGGGGTAACCTATGAGTCATCCTTGAATTCTGAACTGCATACTTCAAGGCTAATATAATCTTGTCATTACCAGTTGAGAAACTCTCTATAGTTATGCCATTTTTATCTCTTGCAGGTACTCAGAAAGTAATTCTTTGCTGAACTATAATTCTCTTTTTATCTGACTGAGCTAATGCCACCTGTCCAGTCTGCAACTTGCGCAAATCTTTGCAGCTTGACAAGTCTATGAAGTTTGGTCTGCCCTGAACCAGAATGCTGTCTAATATATGACTATATGCAGTATTGTATTCTGTTAATTGTAAAAAAAAAATAACTCAATTAACCAGAATCCTTAGTCTCCTTTTAAGGGCACAAATGCGTTTTTTCCCTCTAGAAGTTCTTTCACTTTAACCAGTCTAGTTTAAGCTTAAGTGTAATTGATGTGTTACTGACCAACCAGAACTTAATTTATGTTTTACTATAAAATGCCAGCTCCCTGTTTAGTAGGGGGGAGTTCCAGAGTTCATGGGCAAGGTACAGAGTGTTTCTTTCACTGTCCTGAATTAACCAGAGGCTGTTAATATTTGGAGACTTGATATATTTGTTATATTAGCCGAAATCATAACTAACTGCTTAGCAACATCCTCTGGTTGCACATTTAGTAATGTTTATTTGACTGATGTTGCACCCATAACTTTGTTTGGGTCTCGTACAAGTAAAAACGCCAGTGTCTGCATTTTTTTTGACTGTCCATAGCCCGTAGCGGTAAATAAACACTACAGATGTGTCCATCATTTACATTCATTATGATGACATTATGCATTTTATTCTCTAACCATGAATGAGGCTTGATGTGCTTCACTCTCCCTATTTGACTTTTCAAGGCTCTTGTCCTCTGTACAGTACTCGGATGACAGGCAGCATGCTTGTATGTGTTTGGAGGGCAGGGCTTTGGAGGGAGAGCTAAGGGAAGAGTGAAATGTTTTGTTTTTTTCCCCAAAAACAATCTAGCTCTCTCTCACTCTCACTTGTTTCTCCAAACTTCCAAACTGCAATACTTGTATGTCTGATGTTGTATCTGACATTGTATATTGGCATTACCTTTTAGCACTCTAATGAGTGTCTCTTGCCACTGGCGCACAGTGGAGTCTCCCATGAGTTTCAGGTTCCTTCCCTTCAGACATCTGCTGATGGCGCCCGCACTGAAGAAGTTTCCCGTCTGACAGGAGGAGGAAGACCATCTGTTTTTAAAGAAGTAGCCACTCTGTGAAGGGGGCGTCATTCCAAACCCTGCCACACACTTTTCAGTCGGTCTGTGGGTCCCTGCTAAAGGAATGAAAAAGATAGAAGATTCAGACAGGGTTGTGGAGGTATAAAAGTTGTGGATTTGGAGAAAGTTAGCTTTGCCTCTTTTCTAACCTGACATAAAACTATTCCTGGATTTTGAACTGGCTATTCCCAGGTCCCAAGAGTGACATAATAACCATTTTCAGTATTGTAATGTTGCACCCTCATTACCTTATTATGGCCTTCTAGTAAATTAACAAATCTTTGAGTTGGCAGAATCAGACCCCACACTACGCACAATCATCCGATCTGTGGTTCAGTCTAACCTATGGATGTTTACTATTACCACATTATATATATTGTAGTGGAGGTATAGGTATATAGGTACCTAAATAGCCCTTTGGTACTGCCATTATTGTTTTGGTCTCAATATCAGATGATTGTATATATGCAGTACCCTCCAAACGTATGTCAAACAGTAGAGTGAAATTCAAAGAAGAACATTTTGTTCATTTTAATCAAATTGTAGTCAATCAGGCATTCAGGTTAAATTGTATCTTCCCATGTCAGACAATAATGCATAAAAAATAAACAAATGTATATTTAACAGAACATTACAGAAAAGCCTTAACTACAACATATCAAAGCTATCAGAATCTTTTGTGCAGCCTACTACCACTTTTAAATCTTCCTTCCAATCAGCAAACATTACATTACATTACATTACAGGCATTTAGCAGACGCTCTTATCCAGAGCGACTTACACAACTTTTACATAGCATTTTTACATTGTATCCATTTATACAGCTGGATATATACTGAAGCAATTTCGGTTAAGTACCTTGCTCAAGGGTACAACGGCAGTGTCCTTACCCGGGAATCGAACCTGCGACCTTTCCCTGTTTGTTATTTAGTAAAGTCTTTGCTTGAATTTCCCTTTTGAAGTCTCCCGTGTTTTTTTTACTCTGCGCCTGGGTCCAACCCCC
>NC_057940.1:3281129-3290589 GCF_018555375.3 Anguilla rostrata | reverse complement strand
GCTGTTTTACCTCAGTTTTCATCAGACATGACACTTTTTGCAAAGACATTCAATAACCATAACCTCACCTATTTACTTTCAGTTTTGATTAATATATTTTCATATTTAGGTCTGGGCTATTAAAAGCCTTGATCAAGATACTTGCTACCTAGCAGTTTCTAGTCAGTCACCTAGCGGAGCTACCTGGTAATACTGAGCTCTTTGTGAAAACTAGGGATCGGTACCAGTAATGGATTGATCGATTACATGTCAGATATGTGCCTACTTGATCTTCTGATTTTTTCATAAAGGCTAGGCTACACACGGTACAACTAGGCTATGTGTTGGAACTGGTCTCCATTCATTAATTTACATTACATTACATTACATAACAGGCATTTGGTGGACGCTCTTATCCAGAGCGACATACAAAGTGTATAATCGTAACCAGGGACAAGTGTGTTGACAACCCTAGAAGGAACTACAGTTCCAAGTGCAGGGAGCGACCGCGTAGTTTAACTTGGACCCTGTAGGTTAATCTGATCAACACAAACAAAAGCAGCAGCAAATTTACCGTACAGTGTGTAAAAAAGAAGAGACACATTAAAATAGCGTATATTTCTTCATGTAATATGAACAGAATAAAGAAAAAATATATTTTGAAAAAATGCATGTTTTAATTGCAATTTTGGTGCGCTGTTGCACAAGTGGGATAATGCATGAACAGCTGAGCATTATGCAGTTTGAACGTTCTGCACTGAGGAAAATTTCCAGAGGCGTCAACTGTAATGGAAACACAAAATATGCAATTCCACTGCAATGGAAATGTAAGGTAAGTATTCCAGCAAATACCCCAAACCCTACAGGCTACCACTGAGTAATGAAAGCATTTTTTCTGGTACCTCGACCAGGTTACCTAACATCAAAATTCGATTTAAGTCAAAATGGTCTCGCAGCATGTTCGTTACCACGGATAGCTAGCAAGCCAACCACTGAATTGTACTAAAAACAGAGGCTAAATAATAAATGTAGTCAAGCTATGACTAGATCAGCTACTCTCTATACCGTCATTCCTGGAAAACTAAACTGACACTGTTGCAAGAATGCTATTGTAACTGGTAGAATGCTTACTCTTACAAATTTCCAATTTATTCAGACCAACGTGCGTTCATTTAGAAACTGTGAGTGAACTTTTGCAGGTGCTACTTCATATCCTGGCATATATGGAAAAGCTTTAGAATCTTGACAGCAATATGCGCACACGAGCAATACAGTACAATTCTCAGATCCTTTTTTTTTTTTTTTTTTAAGTTCGCTTCAGTGAAAGTCAAAATCACAGGGACTGAGTCCCAGGTAGTCGTTAAGTTTTCATTGATAGAAATTCTGTGAGACTGTGGTAAGGCGGTTTACAGAAGACTGTTCCTTGTCAGACCTCCCTTTAAACATGTAAATCCCTACAATGCACCAGGACCAGGCAGGCTAACTGGTCGACTCAAACATGTTATAGTCAGTTGTCTGGGACCTTCTGTGAGTGGTTTAACAGCTCGTTGGTGGAGCACTCCAGCGCTTCACATGGAAATCCTGTTATTTGCCCCATTCCTAAGAAAAGTAACCCCGATTGCAACACTGATTTCCGTTTAGCGGCACTGACGTCAGTAGTAATGTAATGTTATGATAGGAAGGATCTTTCAAAACTGCAGGAGGATATAGGCACCTCCATGGATCAGCTTCCATGTGCTTTAAAGATAGAAAGGTGTGTGGATGACCCTGTCTTCCTCACTCTACTGCACTGTGTGCCTTGTCACCATGAGACACATAACACCCAGGCCGGGGTGGTGTTCTTTGACTGCTCAAGGAAATTTAAATACTGTCCAACCCCATCCTATAGGTCGCAGACTATTCAAGTTGAGTGTAAACCCACACGTGATACTGTAGTCTATGCCTTTATGGACAGACAGAATATAAACAGGTTAAATTCAATGGCCATTGCAGGTCTGTCAAAACCTCCTCAACAGTAAGTCCCCAGGGCTCTGTGATATCGATATCCCCAGTGCTGTTCACATTGTACACAGACGACTGCAGGGGCACTGAACTAGATGTGCTCTTCTTTAAATACTCTATTTATACTGTAATTCTGGATGTATCAAACTCGCATATGCAGCTCCAGTCTGTGGTAGCCACTTCTGCTGGCTGCTGTGAGGACAATCACCTCAACCTCAACGCTTCAAAGACGAAGGTCACAGACCTCCGACACACTCCTACCAGCCCCATAGCTTGGACTGGATGGACTGAGTGGGCAGAGGAGTACCTGCACCTTGGTACGATAATAGACTTCAAGCTCGCATTTAAGATTAATGCTGAACAGATCTGCACAAAATGTCAACAGGCGCTTTTTCTTCTTGAGAAAACTGAGAAGCCTGCAGGCATGTAAGTCCTAATCGACAGGCTTTTTACAGCTGCTTTATTGAATCAGTTCTCAAATTCGGTATCCACGGTTGGTTTGGTTCCCTGATTTGGGGTGAACCTGAGCCCACTTAAAGCAGAAAGATATTTTGCCAAGACCATCTCTGTAAAACAGGCCCGAAGGAAGGGAGAACAAGTCGCACGGGACCCCCGCAACACCAAATCTACGCCGAGTATTAACTTCTGCCCTCGGGGCGAAGATTCCGCCCCCTGTCACTGAAGACCAAGAGGGCCGTGTCCACTTTTGTCCCTGCACCCATCAGACTCCTGAATAACACCAACAATGGAATATTATGTTCTTTTAAAACCTCTAGTCTTTAGCATTTCTCTTGCTTTGCATCCTGTTATATATATGTATGTATTTTAACTGTGTTGCGTGATTGCGTTGAATGTTTCTGCCTCGTTACGCAAGAAGTTCCTCACAAGGCAAATAATAAAATATCTTGAATTGCACTGAATACGCACACCGATGATGAGTGAACAGATATGCCTAAGCATAGAAAGATTAGGGCAACAATTGTCAGAGGAAAAAAAACGACTGGGGTGAATTACATGCATTACATGCATGAGTGCAGGGCACACACAAAGTACATACACATAAAACATGGTTCCACATCACTATTCGTGTCTTTAAAAATATCATCAATACTACCATTCGAAACAAAAATGATTATTTTTCGTTTTGCATGCTTGAGACGTATTGAAAATGTTTTTTAATAGAGTACGATTTGGCATTAAACTGTCGGATTACTTAGCCCTACTTACTGACGCCCACTTACTTATGTAGCGTATAATTTCAGTTTCATTGTAAATTAAAATAATTCCTGGAATTATTACCTCCCGATATAACGGACTTTAAGAATTTCCAACACAGTTCTTGATTCGGTAATAATTTACGCTTTAATGTAGCCTATAGGCCATGGAAATCCGGTATTGAACAGTAATGTCTTCATTTCACTTGTTCTGTTTAATTTTCTGTTCTGAGAATACTTCCAAAAGAGAGAGTAAAGGAAAATATATGACAAGCGGTGTTCGCAGGGCAGAAAGCGACAGATTAAACTCTCTGGTTAAGGTCTTCTGCTTGCCGAGCGTGGCTCCTGGACCGAGTGGGACACAGAGAGCATCAGTGGCACGAGGTTTTCTGCGTAGCTGTGCATAAACAGGGCATCATTAGCACAGAGGACCGGGGATTGCCATTCTCCCTGGATTTAGCAAACTCAAGTGGTTACTCGAGGTATTGCAGTTTAGTAAGCCTCTGGTTCCAAAAAAGCTAATTACCCCATTGAAGTCTATTCAAAACTACGAATTTATCCTGAACTACCCTGGCCAAATTAAATTATTTTAGACAGAACTTTTAGACAGGCAACACAGAATATATAACATTTATTTAATTCCAATTTGCTCCTCGTGGTTTTACAGTGTTTCATAGTGCGCACAATTGCTTAAACGTGCACACCCTGGCATGAACGGGTATGAGGCTGTGATTGACTCATCCTGAGAGAGTTGCCAGGACAGAAATGGACTGCATTTATATAGCACTTTTACCCAAAGCGCTTTACAATTTGACGCCTCTCATTCATCCATTCACACACACACACCAACAGTGAAAGTCTGCCATGCAAGGTTGGGAGCAATTTGGGGTTAAGTGTTAACCGCTCTTACCTCCTGAGCTATGTCGTCCACACAGAACAGAACAGATGTGCCAGAGTAGGCTATTACACCTTGACCTAGGATTACATTAATTCACCGTCATTGTTTAGATTGCATTTTTATTGTGAGATTACAACTATTACTATAAAATGCTATTATGCTGATTCTTCCATATTATTATTTTGACAACATTGTTATTTTGACATTTCTACTGATAGCCAGCTGTGATAAAAAATGTTATTAGTTGTAGTATTTCTGTCTTTTCCTAATGATGCCTTAATCAACACCATAGCATCTTTTCTAAAATAATTTTAAAGCAAATATATTCAGCTAGTCTCATTATTTTTTTATGTTTGATATATATGTATGCAAAAGACTTATTTATCCACAGATTTTATGCAATTTTGCACGTTATCTATTTATTTGACATTTTTTGGCTACCCTCACAGTTCAAATCATGAAAATTTGCTTGTGAGCTGTGACAGTATGGCAAGCCGTTTTAGCTTTAATTCATTTCTAGAGGATATCACAAATTCAATTCTAACTAGTTAGAATGCAAGTTCTTGATATCAGAAATTCAGTTGTAACTAGTTATAATTCAAGCGCTTTCCCCATTCATTTCAATGGGACCTTTCATTTTTGATTTCAAGAATTAAATTTTAACTAGTTAAAATAGGAATTCTTGATATTATGAATTGTATTTTAACTAGTTAAAATTTGACATTCTAATTCAAACTAGTTAAAATTCCATTACTGATATTAAGAACTCCAATTTTATCTAGTTAAAATTGAATTAATGATATTGATATGGAACTTTGTCTCTGGATCAGGACTCTTCGAGGTCGTCTCCGCGGCAACGGCCGTGTCCTCGTCATCAGTATCAGACGGCAGAGACAATGTTGAGACTGTGGTGGAGATGAAGTCCATGGACTTACACACACACGCACACGAAGATACATAACACACACACCACCTCCTACTCAACGCCTTCTTGGCTCCCACCCCCCCTCCCTCCCCCGTTACAGTGCAGTCTGCTGAGGGTTGATGCGATGCGCCTGAGCGGCTGCGCGCTCCCCCCAGTGTCTGTGCTGCGACACTTCCCCTCCCCGACAGCCTACCCCCTACCACATGTGCAAGTCTTCGAGTTTTGTTGTAATGTTTGTAATGTTTTTATGATGTTGCTATGTGCTGAGGTTTTTCTTCGTTTCAATGAAACGAGTGCCCTCTCGTTTCATTGAAAGGACTGTTTTTTTCCTCCTCCTTCCTCCTGTTCTCTCATTTCTCATCTAATAAGTTGGCGCCGCAGATGGCTGCCTCGGTGTGTTGACCAAAACAAATTCCTCGTATGTGCAAATGTACTTGGCAATAAAATACGATTCTGATTCTGATTCTGATTCTGATATCAGAAATAGGTATTTTAACTAGTTGAAATTATATTGTTGATATCAGTAATTGATTTTCTGATATCAGAAATTGGCATTTTAACTAGGTCAAATTCCAACTCCCATTGAAATGAATGAGAAAAATGTTTTCAATCTGACTAGTTAAAATAGGATTTCCGATATCAAGAACTGGCAGTTTAACTAATTAAAATTCAATTTCCGATATCAATAATATGCATTTTAACTAGGTAAAATCGAATTTCTGATATCAGAAATATACATTATAACTAGTTACAATTGAATATCTGATATCAAGAATTAGCATTCTAACTAGAATTTGAATTTGCGATATCCTCTAGAAATGAATTAAAGCTAAAACGGCTTGCCATATGACAGTGACAAGCTCTTATCACAAGCTTTAACTGTGTCACAAGCTCCACAATTAGCTTTGTGGCTAGCTCAGCTAGTCACAAAACCAATTACACTACACAACACAAGTAGCTGAGTAAGTAGCAAAGCCAATCGCACTGCACAATGCAAATGGCTGCGTGGGTAGCAAAACCGACAGCTCGATGGCTACCATTCATGACAACTATGTCAAACCATGACAAAGTAGTCATTTGGGGTGGGGGGGGGGGGGGGTGGGGGAGCAGTCACACCAGTTACGCCTGGTTATAGCCTCAAACAGTCTGAGGAATGTGGCCCCCAAACCCCAGTCCTACTGGTTTTTAGTGCACTAGGCGAGAAAAAAGTGGTTCTTCAGTTGACTTGTGAAAATCTCTACAATTTCAGCAGTGCTTAGAGCAGGTGGGAGATTATTCCAGCAGTGGGGGGGTCTCGTCATAGGTCTAAGCCCTGGATACTTATTAAAAAGGAGGATCTGAGGGCTCTGCTCAGAATACATTTAGGAAGCAGGTCAGCAATATATAAAGGCGCAGGTCCATGGACAGAAAAAAAATAAAAAATAAAATAAAATAATCTCTCAATCAATTCTGGAATTAACGGATAAACGGGGGACATCAAAACAGGTGTGTTCTCTTCCTGGGGTTTTTGTTAAGACTCCAGCAGTAGCAATGAATGATTTGCAACTGTCCTAATGTGTCTTTAGGAAGCCCAGAGAGAGGTGCGTTGCAATAGTCTGCTCGTAAAACGAGTGTGTATGTTTTTCTGTGTCTCCATGCGTGAGAACAGGTCTGATTTTAGCTTTGGTTCTCTCATAATTAAAGGCAGTTTGGGTTACATTCTGTACTGTCAGTGTTAACACCTGAGGATTGCCAGAGGACGCGCCTCTGGCTGCGCTCGCTCTGCCCTTTTTACGCGTAGCTACGCAGAAAACCTCGTGCCACTGATGCTCTCTGTGTTCCACAAGAGTAGTCTTCCAGTCCGTGCGGACAATTCGGAGTGACAGACCTTATCCCAGAGAGTTTGGCGGCGGAAACCAAGTAGTCCCTCACTTTCTGCTTTGCGAACACTACTTGTCATATCTTTGCCTTTACCGTTTCTTTTAGAAGTGTTATTTGCACGTTTTTCATAGAATTTGTGAAAAAAGAAAAACTTCTTCGATACAGTCAGCGCATTTCGTGCCATCAAAGATTTATTCTCACCCCAATGAGGTTCGCCAAAGCATTGTTCATAACAATTTTGTAAATAAACGCATTACATTTATACCTACTCCTGACATTATGGAATCGGGTAAGTTACTTTTTCAATTAAATTAATGTTTAACACATGGATTAATAATCTCATTCACACAGGAGTTTATTATAAGTCTCTCAATCGTGTAAATGTACATATAAATAACGTTGTCTAATTTAGAAATGTATGATCCGAGTCTATGATAATGTGTGCTCTATTATATGTCTGTCAACACTGTGGTTGAAACGTATGTTTAATGTTTAGAAAAACTTTTTCAACGCGCCTCAAACAGAAAACAGGAAATAACATTTTTTTCAGATAACAGTATTGATGATATTTTTAAAGACATAGATAGTGATGTGGAACCGTGGCCCTGTTGAAAATTCCTATTAATACCAGCTGGGATTCTAAGATGGTCTGAAATGGTTTAAGCTGTGTTTTAACACTTCCAGCTGGTCATACAGTAGCTGAACAAAGCTGGTAGAGTAAGCCGGTAGTCAAGCTGGTGGGTTAGCAACAAGTGTAGTACATCTTACATACATCTTACATACATCTTAAACCCGCTCGACCAGTTTTTGCTGACACTTTTTTCCCCCCCTGAAATTTGCCGCTGTAATCTTGAATGCTCAGGCATGTATGTTCATCTGTGAGCGTATGTGTGTGTACTGATGTGCAAGATGTTCATTTTTTTTTTAAATCACTAATTAAATACATTTTATTGCATCCCAAAAGTGCATCCCACACATTGTCCAGTCTCTTCGGCAGGTGTTATGTTTCAAAATGTTTTTCCATGGTGTCCTGTAGTTATTCCCTGGTAGAAATTCCAGCTACCATCTTAAGATGGAATCTGGCTGGAATCAGCTTCTGCTCCAGCTTGATGTCATCTGTAATTTGGCGATGGTCTGTTGTCTGTACCAAGATGGCCCACCAGCTAGACATGTTCTTCAGCACGGTCGCTCAGCTCATCCATCTTGTTGCCAGCTTTACCATCTCCAAACCACGACTAATTTAAAGAGTTGTACATTCTTCTGGATGCCACTTGACTGTTAGACAGGGAGCCCGCCTGTGTGTGCTGCTCTCCACTGCAGCCCACTATCTCCATTTTGCCATACGCTAGTGGTTCACATTTGGTAGAAATGTTTTATTGGGACTTGGAACTTTATCACAAAGTATTCATCACTGTGCCGAGTCTGGAACTGTTAGCCTATTGAGCGTGTATTAGTCAGTTCATCAGATTTCTGTCCCAGTTATCAGAATTCACTGATTAATAAACACCATTTCAGTAATAATTACTTTTCTGTGGATTCACTTGTTTTACAGAAAACCACATCACCATGAACATGCAGAAGAGGAGCCTTGTATTCTGAGGTGGATGTATAATTATCCAAAGAAGCATTCAGTCATTTCTCACTCATTTTTGTGAACAGCCATCATGGTAATTGGTTTATTTCCATAAGTAGAATCAGCCCCCCCCCCCCCCCATGAAATAGGCCTAAGTAAAGGAAAATTGATTTTTGATCATGCTATTTGTTCAAAGTAAAATTAATACATTATTATTAGGACACTCGAGATATCAGGAAGTCAAATACTTTTATTATTACACTTTAGTTAAACGTGGAATTGCTACATACTACTGCATTTGTAATTGTGTACATGTTTAATTGTTAGAGGTTGTGTAACTTTATGAAATGATTAAGGTGGATTATTCATTGGAGTTAGGGGTCAGGATTATCTACCATCAGGTCACAATGCCCATCTTTAGCAGCACTAAGTCATGAATGAATAATAATGAATAAAATATATTTTCATAAATGTTTTCACAGAGTACTCAACCAGTACATCCTGCTCCAGTGCCTGTACGATGCAGAAGCAGCTTGTTGATCAAGACACTACTTTTCATTATTGTTTTTGCTATTTGTTTTTATTTGTATTTTAGCATAAATTACAACTGGACGAGCCTAATGGTAATAGCCACTTAATTTCTTATTGTGAGCTTAGTCTGAAAATGCCACTTTGGCAAACAGAAGACAGAACATATGAAAACTATGTCAGTATCAAAGCTCATTACGTTCAGAAAACACCTTCACTTAATTTTTAATGATATGAATAAGGCTAAATATTTTACTGCCTTCATCAGTAAAATTTCACAATTCATTTCACAAATCTAAAATGCACAGGTGGGATAAATATAGAAAACATTCCACACTACACTACTATGGCCTCTGTACTGAAACTACTCAAGGGTCAGAGCTTCTTAATTTGTCTTCAGATTTCATATGATGGCTAATGTTCTCTGCATTAATTTCCATGTGAGATGTAGAAGCAAATGTACAGGTAACTGCCAAAAAACA
>NC_057940.1:3247854-3281075 GCF_018555375.3 Anguilla rostrata | reverse complement strand
TTCCATAGTATCCATACTTTACATAAGTTCTACTGACTACAGTTCCAATTTAGATTTAGAATGGCTTCTTTTGAAAGGCATCACTGCTGTGGAACTTTCCTGTTCTGTTTGGGGGAAATTAAAGAAAAATCACTAGCTGTACTAGTATTGGAAATAATTTTTTATGAGAAAATGTGCACCAACAGTCCCCTAGTGATCCAACGCTCTTAATCCATTGCTTACCACTTTCCCCTGCAGGAAATACACTGGGATAAAAATGAAAGGCAGCTTTGGCCCTGTGAAAGTCATCAGTTGTCCTGGTAAGTCGCTTTATGTCTGTGGCTGTCAGTTGTTTTACAACTTATAAACTTCCCAGAGTCCTTCATTCCTTCTGTGGCCTACATACAGTCTTCTTCCTTCCAGATATCTCAAATTTAGACTCATTAGTCCATAAAACCATGCTCCACAACTCAGGTGTCCAGTTTTGGTGTACAAATGCAAATTGTCTTAGCTTTTATTTCCTTTTTGTCAGTAGTGACTTTTTGACAGCCACATATCCTTTTATACCCATACCATTGAGTTGTCTTGCGATAGAAGGCTCAACAGAAACGCCCATGGATTTCATCAGGTCTGAAGCTGGAGTGGAGCTTGATTGTTATCTCTCAAAGATCTTTAAGTACTCTCTTTGTGATGGTAGCAGTTTTTGCGGTCTCCAGGACTTGAAGGATTGCTAGGAGTCCCATTGTCTCTGTATCTTGCAACAATCTTTTGAAATCCAGTTTTGTCTCTTGTTTTCCTTTGGCTAGCACCTACCTTATGCAGGTGAATTATATCTATTCTCATCAGAAATATCTAATTTCACCATGCACATTAAGATGTCTGCTAGGCAGCCAAGGTGTGGTTGTGTAGTTGTTTGAATATTAGAGTCACTCTTGAAGGACAACATAATGTCATTGACACTTTTGTTAGCAACTTTTGTTGGGAGGACACAACTGTAACTTGTTTGCTGATTGGAAGGAAGGAAGACTTAAAAGTGGTAGTAGGGTGCACAAAAGCAAGTGGACAAATTCTTATAGCTTTGATATGTAGTATTTAAGGCTTTTCTGTAATTTTATGTTAAATATACATTTCTTGCATTATTGTCTGAAATAGAAAGACATAATTTGCCCTGAATAGCTGATTGACTGGAAATGAATAAATGAATTAAAAAAATGAATAGACTGAAAGGTTCTTCACTCTACTGTTCCCATACTTTTGGAGCGTACTGCATATAAACAGTCATCTGATATTGTGACATCACAGGGAGACCAAAACAACAATAATGGCAGTACCAAAGGGCTACTTAGGTACCTAGCTACTTAGCCTCCACTACAATATTTATAATGTGGTAATAGTAAACATCCATAGGTTAGACTGAACCACAGATTGTGGATGATTGTGCCCAGTGTGGGGTCTAATGCTGCCAACTCAAAGATTTGTTAATTTACTAGAAGGCCATATTAAGGTAATAAGGGTGCAACATTACATTACTGAAAATGGTTATTATGTCACTCTTGGGACCTGGGAATAGCCAGTTCAAAATCCAGGAATAGTTTTTATGTCAGGTTAGAAAAGAGGCAAAGCTAACTTTCTCCAAATCCACAACTTTTATACCTCCACAACCCTGTCTGAATCTTCTATCTTTTTCATTCCTTTAGCAGGGACCCACAGACCGACTGAAAAGTGTGTGGCAGGGTTTGGAATGACGTCCCCTTCACCGAGCGGCTACTTCTTTAAAAACAGATGGTCTTCCACCTCTTGCCAGACGGGCAACTTCTTCAGTGCGGACGCCATCAGCAGATGTCTGAAGGGAAGGAACCTGAAACTCATGGGAGACTCCACTGTGCGCCAGTGGCAAGAGACACTCATTAGAGTGCTAAAAGGTAATGCCAACATACAATGTCAGATACAACATCAGACATACAAAGGCAGTATGGAAGTTCGGAGGACGGGGCTTTGGAGGGAGAGCTAAGGGGAGGGGGTGAAAGGTTTTTTTCCCCAAAAAAATCTAGCTGTCTCTCTCACTTGTTTCTCCAAACACATACAAGCATGCTGACTGTCATCTTAGTACTGTACAGAGGACAAGAGCGTTGAAAATTCAAATAGGGAGAAACGAAAGATGCATCATGCTCGCGTATGATGTGACGAAGAGGAAGCAAAGCTGACCAAGAACTGGCCCTAAAATTGACACTTGAGGCACACCACAAAAAATCGGAGCTGAACGTGATACAGTATGTCATCATCAATAGCTATACAAAATTGTCTAACTGAAAGAAGAGATGAAAATAAATGCAGAGAAACAGTAGTGATACAAACGTGTTCTAAGGAGGTCCAGAAAAATGCCAACTGTATCAAAGGGAGCACTGAGATCTAATAAAAACTAAAATAGAGGAATTAACAGCACCAGAGCATTAGTATTTCTGATAAGGTCTTGGGCAATTTCAGTGCATTCCATTGAGCAGAAGCTAGACTGGAATTTTTCAAAAAGCTTATTTTTATGCTCATAAGGGTGGTAATTGTTTGGAGCTCACCTTTTCCAGAAACGTGGAGTGAAAGGGCAAAGGGCAGTTGACAAATTGGTCTGAAGTTATATAAACCTGATTACATGTCTTGACAAAGGTCTTCTGAATGAAATGATGATGATATTAAAAGCAAAGAACCATTTATTCTGAACATGTGTTTATCATGACTATAATGACAGACAATACAACAGCCTGTCATAATGTAACATGTAAAGTTTAATATACCCAGAGGTTGTATTAACTTTCCGAACAATGTAATAAACTTCATGAATGGATAATTTAATAACTTTTCAGATGATGTGATGACTTCTTATCGAGTTGTTAAGATTTTATCAAATGGGTAACACATTTGTATGTATAGTGAGAGATCAGCAAATGGAGTGCATAAAGACTAATAGTAATCCTGTATGACATCCTGAGTGACACTATATTTAAAGGGGACACCTGGATTATCTAATGTATTCATTTTCCTTGATGTTTCGCTGTTTCAGGTCTGAAATATGTAAAACCATATAATACTCATTACTCTGTGCTGGCTGCGGACCCACAAAGGAACATCACTGTCCAGTGGAAGATGCACGGGCATCCTTTCGTCACTGGCTACAACGTGGTCAAAGATGCCGTGGGGTACGTTTCCAGAGAAGCAGACAGAGTAGAGGTTAGCGACGTGGTGGTCATTGGAGTGGGACAGCATTTTAGGCCCTTCCCCCTGGAGATCTTCGTCCAGAGGCTGATCAACATGCGTAAGGCCATCCTGAGACTCCATGAACGCAGCCCCCAGACCCTCGTCGTCATCAAGCTGGAGAACACCAGGGAGTTTCGCTCAGAGATGACCCACATGAGTGACTGGTTTGGCCTTGTGCAGAACCTGGCTCAGAGAAAGGTGTTCAGGGACCTGAAGGTGGTGCTGGTAGACGCCTGGGACATGACAACAGCCGCCAACACCTTCGCCATCCACCCTAACAGCATGATTGTTTCCAATGAGATAGCCTTAGCTCTGTCACACCTCTGTCATGATGCATAGAGGCTCTTTCTGAAAGGAACTATATAGCAGGGGTTTCTAACTCCATTTCCTGTAGAGACTGTGTTTAAAGCACACTCAGGGGGGCTTGTGTTACTAGGTTTGTTTTACAGTACACTTGGGGCTTTGCCATTTTTTAATTGTGCCTCTCATATTAACAGTAGGCATTTGATACTGGGGTGGGATTTCAGTGTGTATTAATGATTATAGGATAACTAATTTAATTAAAAAATATATTTAATGTCAGTCCCAAGGGTGGCTAACAAGAGGTTTCTAACTCCATTTCTCTAGAGACTGTGTTTAAAGCACCCTCAGGGGCTTGTGTTACTGTGAACTTGGGGCTTTGTAATTTTAAGGAATCCGTGCTCCCGCTTTGTTTTGCTTTCTCCACTGTCACCTGGCCCGTGCCGGGCTGCAAGTACCCGTGCTGATTTTAGCTCCTGCTGTGGGGTAGGTGCCAAAGGTCCTATCCATGCTGCAATTCGACACTGTAGACCGTTGATTGGTGAATGGAAATCGTCACAAATACCTCATCCCATGTTCACGTTTGTTCACTGGCAGTATTTTTTAAATTAAAAAAAAAATTTTCTTTTAATTTTTAAATACCACAACAGCAAATAGCACAACAGCAAGAGAGAGTAATGTTAACTAGCAAATTCTACAGTCAATATCTGGGATTAAATAAATATACAACCTTACCATTGGTTTTACGTGTAGAGATGTCCCTTTTGAGGCTGAGTGGTCATATATTGTCTTGCACAATCCGTTTGTGAAATATATGCGTATTTGTGATGCCTGGGTACCTTCCAAAATAGCTGTGCGTAATACCACACGTGTTATTTACGGCATTGTCACCCTTTTTAGTACAGTCTGGATTAATTGACAATTCATTTATTCAGTAGGTGAGAGTATAAGCTTTCTAACGATGTATAAAATATCTAATTTTGCTTTTGGAATAGTGTTTTTTAGGTCAGCGTAACCAAAGATTTTCTTATCATCGCATTCACTTACGCATTCACTCTGTCTTAGCAGAAAAAGACGCTGCACATAACAAAATGTTGTCAAGGATTTTCTTGGAAAATACTATTATTATTGAGGACTTCTGGGCATAGCTAAGCCAAATGTTTGCTGATAGACCTATCTGACCTCGTTTTCTGGAGCAAAACATAAGTGGATAGAACTGTCATTGATTTACTGTCTCTGTCTCCATCTACTGAACACCAATAAAATGTCATCATTGCTATGTAAGTATTACTGCTCAAATATTTCGGTTAATTACATTATTTTTTAAATTGAGTGTCTTTAAATAGGTTAGTGGTATTATATAATGTGGATATTTCACACTGTAATGTTAGCGTTTTGTGATGCATACAGTAGTGATGACGAGAGTGTTGGAACATTGCCAAAACATAGTGGTTTTCGTATTGTTTTCATATCGTCCCATCCCCATACAAGAAAACATACGAGTGTACACAGTATAGAAATACATACAAAAGTTAATTACACATTTAGGATGCTTTACTCTGCTTTACTCCTCCCATGACTACTCCTACCTTCACGGGTCTGTTGTGCAATCAGAACAATATCTTTGTCCGAAATATTATGGTAATATAATGGTAATATTAAGGTACACCCTGTTTTACAGCATTCTACCTTCCCTGATCTGCATCAAGCATCACAGGTATGGAACAGGCAGGTGCGTATCTATTAATTCTGGGCTCTGAAAAAATACTGCTCTGTGGACCCCTATTTTAATAAAACAAACTGATTTTTTTTTTAAATGTGCACCACCCAAACCCCTCCACCCCCCCCCACCCTTTTTTTTGTGGACCCCTATTTTAATAAAACAGAAATTGAAATGTGTCATGACCTTTCACTTCGCTTACGGCCACACAACCCTGAAAAACGCCCAATCTTGTCTGACCTCGGAAGCTAAGCAGGGTCGGGCCTGGTTAGTACTTGGATGGGAAACCGCCTGGGGATGCCAGGTGCAATAAGCTCTAGTAAAACAAAGCCTCCTCCTGCAGTTTCACACAGCCATCATTGAGAGCATACTCACCTCGTCCATAACAGTTTGGTACAGCAGGACGGACAGTCACACACGCAAAAAAAACTGCAGCGTATAGTCTATAAACATCCAAGATTATTGGCACCCCCCCTCCCATCAGCTGAATCACTATATCACAAACAGACAATCAAAAGAGGAAAAAGAAAAAAAAAATCTGACCCTGCTCACCACCTCATGCCCTCTAGGAGGCACTATAGGTCCCTGCCCACCAAATCATCTCATTTTAAAAACAGTTTTTTCCCCACTGCAATAAGGACTCTGAACACTTCTCACTAACCCTGATAGATGTACCTGCACTTGAAACTCTTGTGTCAATCTTGTAAATATTGTATGTGAATTCTGTCTTATGGCAATCTGTGAATATTGTCTGTGTGCTAGTCATTGTGTCTAACGTGATGTTGATATCTGCCTGTGTTTTATGTTACTGACACTGTTGAATTGAGCTTACCCACCATGCTGTACCAAAAGCAAATTCCACTGACCTTAGTCATCACATCATTAAAACTGATTGATTGATTGACTGACAATGCCTATCTTTACCTTTTAAAATTAGTTGCAGACTGGGGGCAAAATACAGTAGTTTTTCAGCATTCTACAGGCAAGTATGCTGCTTTGAGATGATCGTGGGAACAGGCACGTGGTTTGGGTGGAGACATACCGACTTGTCACCCCTGACATTTTCATATTAATTAGGCCCTATACTGGCTAGTATACTTAACGTTACGCCGGGCACCCACTGCACGCGTCGCGTAAACAGCACGGCGAAGCAGCACGGCGCGACGCGTAGCGTGTCTCCACTGGTTCCGTTTGTGTCGCGCAAAGGCTTGCTTAAAGCTCTATATTCCTAGTAGCTCTTGCAGTCTGCAGTGGGATTACATCGTGTATTTCACGTTTGTTCACGACTGTTGATTATGGGTTAAGTGAATACTTTGGTGAGAGACCCTTTTCAGTTTGTTCATTTGGTAATATTTCGTTAACTCGTAAATACGTGAGAAAGTAAACGCTTTCAAGAATTACCATAAACTTAAATCGCAACGTAGCCTGCATAACAATCAATCTCAAACTGTATTAATTTATTTGCTTGGTTAACAAGCGTGCCAATTTCATGAAGAATATGTAATGATCATAATAATAATAAATAATCCGTAATCAACCATTGGGAATTCCCGTGTTGTCTTGTCATTCACGTCAAAACATTTATAGGATCAGATCTAGTAAAATCAGCTAATCATGAAAAAGACAGTAACTGTTTAATCTTTGAGGGATATGAACACCACAACGCCATGAACACCGGAAGCTTTGAAGTACAAGTGCAATAAAGGCTTGCTTACAACTTCATTTATAAAATAGGTGCATTTTCATCGGCAAGACCACTAAAATAATTTTTTTAAAGCTCTGTGGATTATCTGATTTTTATTAACAAGCCCTTTTTGAAAGCACGGCGAACGAAGACATCGGATAAGTCAAATAGGCTGAGCAATGGTTGGTTAAAAACTACCTTCCAACACTCGAGCTAACAAACCGCTGCTCGGTGCATTCACTTCAATATGCTACGTCTTTCTGTGGTGTATTTTCAAATTTACCCCACCCCCTCCGCAAAATAAGACAGCGAAACTAAGTTTGCCTTTTCCCCAGGTTCCAGTTATTTATTTATTTATTTATTTATTTATTTATTTTTACAAAACGAAAAGGCTTGTATTTTTTTAGCTGCTTATAAAATATCTGGGAGGTAACTAGGGACACACCCCCAGTAATATAAGGATGAAATATAAATCAGAGCATGTATACCTAGCATTTTAGAGCATATTTCTGTGTATAAACAGGCCATCGTGACGCGCGACAAGCCGAAAAAATAGAACAGAAGCGAAAAACTACGCTTCAGTTCGCTTGTGTCGCGCGAGCTTCGCAGCCGGTTCGCGACGCGTTCGCTTCTGGTGGAGACGACGTCGCCCGCTGCCATTGTAATAACAGTACTTCAACTACGCTTCAGTTACGCGCGTAATACGCGCGTAGTGCGCTCGCGGTCGATACGCGTGCGGTGGGTGCCCGGCTTTACACTGCACAATACTCTGGTCAAGCAGGGTCTCTACCCCAAAGTTGAAATGAATGATTAATCATTAGCCTATAATCCGTATCTCTTCTACCTTATCCATAGGCTTCTCATTCGGCGTGTCCTTGTCCTTGTCCTTACCCCTCTCGTTATCATTTGGCTTCTCCTAATATCGGAATTTATCCACCCGCCAAAGTATTAAGTTGTAATTCACATTCCGGACCGCGAGGGGAAGCAATATGCAATAGGACGCGTATCCTGCCGGAAATACAAAGAAGAAGACAAGTAGCGCTCCAATCCTCCTGAGTAGTTGATTCCACAGTATGCAGTTCCACTTAGGCTGCTCTTAAAGTAATTCTGTGGATTATTCTTTTCCAGGTGGTTTCCAGGACCGCCAATTCGATGTCCCTGGCAGTCATCAGAACGAATTCGTTTCGATAAAAAATAGCTCTGGAATGATTTGCGTGCATTCATAGGCTACTTTCTTCACATCAGCAGGCTAACGTACACGTAGCCACAGCGATGGAAACTCTGAGCTACACAGAGATGAAAATGAAAGGTGCGCACGACTGTGTTTTTGTTAACGTAGAGCTAGACAAAAAGTAGCGAACAACGAGGTTCAGCGACAGATCCAGCATTCTTTTGTGTTTGCAATGTAACTTGCAGTAGTATCAGAAAAGTAGTGCAATTAATTGCCAAATGTTTTGTGTATTAGAAATATAACAAGCAACATTAAATGCTCGTTTGCTAATGTTTAAGTCCTAACTGAATGTACAAACACATTGCTTCTGATAGTAAAATTAGCGAAATTGTCGGATTTAGAATACGTGCATTCTGCGTTTAAGATTCCAATGACATCGCAACCTATGCGATTTTGCATCTTTTGCAGTTCGGGGGCCCATGTGCATAACAACACGCATTGGATCATTGTTAATCTGTTGCGATAAATCTAGTGGCCAGTTTAAACAAAGTCCAGTTCAGATGGACAGACCTACAGTGGCATAGAAGGACTACCTGGCTTCATCAGCGAAAGAACACGCATAAAGGGAAACGCGCTCGAAACAAGAACGGGACAATCAAGATACCAGCTGGAATACGACATCTTGAATGGCACTGTTAATACCAGCTGAATGTTTGTTCCCAGGGGAAGCTAAAACTGTGTAGCGAATGTCACACAAATTGGTAATAGATACAGAAGATACAGTGTGACTGTGTCAGGCTGTTGCACAGAAAAATAAGGTGACGATGATGATGTGATGTTGGCTTGTCAATACTGTCCAACACTGTCCCAAGCCAGTCTCAAACACCCATAGAGCTTCTGGTTCTCCTACATGACCTGTTTTATTTTTCCTGTTTCAAGTTGTGAGGAAAAAATAAAATTTGGAACGTATTTTTCAGTGCTCAGAGAATTAAAAGTGAAAGGTTTCAGTTCACTAACGATCACAGCTTTTCTTCTGCATAGATGTGTCCTTAGATGTGCACAGATGTGTCTGGCGAGTAATTTATTATCTCTCTTTTACTCTTGTTAGATCCCTCTCTCCCAGTTTCCGCCCTGTACCTGTTGGTTCCCCCGCTTCGACTCGTCTCCGCAGCCATGTTGCAGGTGGTGCTGCAGCAAGACGTGCTGCATTATGGGAAACTGGAGGAGTTTGTGTCCGTGGTGACCAAGGCGGTCCCGGACCTGCTGAGTGACAGCCAGTGGACCCAGCTCACTCTGGGGCTGCAGGAAAGGGTGAGAGATGGAGCATGAAAAGAAGAGAGGCAGAGGAGGAGGGGAAGGATAGAGGCAGAGAGGAGGGTAGGGAGAGAAGGAGGTGAGGGAGAGGGGCAGAGAGAAGGGGAGGGAGAGGGGGAGAGAGGAGGAGGGAGAAGGGAAGAGAACAGAGGAGAGGGGGAAAGAGGAGGGGAAGGAGAAGGGAAGAAAACAGGAGGGAGAGGGTAAGAGAGGAGGGGAAGGAGGAGAGAAGGGAGGAGGGGAGGTACAGGGGAAGAAAAGAGAAGACGAGGGGAGGGGTGGGGAGGGAGAAAGGCGGAAGGGAGGGCAAAGCAGGGGACGTGATAGAAATGGGTACTGCTTAAAATTATTGACACCTCAATCAAGCGTCTCTGTCTCTGTGACCTTGTGTCTCAATTGTGTGAGCCAAAATGGCCGATTGCGTCACATTTTGCATCCTCTACGGCTAAGCACACCTGTCACACAGTGTAGTGACTGTCTGTGAGCTGTACTCTATTTTCCATAATCACACTTTACATCCTGAATTCAGCGTTACACACACACACACACTATAACTATTTCTGCAGTCTTCCACTAATTCGAGCCTCTTTTGAACGTCTCGCTCTTTTAAATGCTCACAGGAGGGATCTCCGGTGGGGTTTGGCTCCAAAACTGACGCAGCTCTGCAAGCTGTGTTTTGGGAGTTGCTCTCCAGACTGGAGCAACTGCTGCCGGTACCAGACCTCAGACAGGTACCGACACCGAACCTCAGTACCCAGCTGAAGCACGGTAAAGTACAGAAAAGTGCTCACCTGTTTCTGAACCCGTTTCACTCCCTCAGACTGTGTCCTGGCTCAGTGCTGCCCCTTCTGTCCTGGAGGACTGTATGCAGTCCATTTCAAACTCACAGCAGTTGAAGACCGTTCTCAGGCACCACAGAAGCCTTGGATGCTTGAACAGAACTGGTAAGCTTGTAACAACAATAATAATATTTGTGTAATTCTCATTTGCACCATTAAACCATTTTATCTGTTGATTCTCTCTTGTGGCAGCACTTTCCTCCATGGATGAGTGTCCTCCAGTGTCCTCTATGTCCTGTCCTCATTTTGAAAGAGATTCCACCAAGCCGACTGACACCAGCAGGCAATCAGATTACATGTCTGACTTCAGAACATTTTTGAGCGCCACCACTTCAGAGATAAAGGCAGAATCTCTGGCGGACAGCGCATATTGCACAGGGCTGGAGCCAAGATCAAGTTTGAACAGATGTGAAGCCATGGAGAAGAGTGTGGAGAAGACTGGATGTTTGATGAGCCAGGAAGAGAACATACTAATCAACATGAAGCTGGAGGATGAGGACGATGGGGAGGGACAGAGTGTGAAATTGGAGAGGGTGGATGGTGCAAGAGATGAAGTGAGACTCAGGATGGAGGAAGAAGCAAAGAGGGATGAACAGGAGGAGGAGGACGTAACCCGGCAAGGCGTTCGGAAGAAGAATGAAGGAAAATCAGAAGGTAGGCACCAAGGCGGGAAGGGAGGAGCTATCTACTTTGGCTACTTCCTGCCTGTTAAAGGGTAAGCACCAGATATTATAAAAACATTAAATGCACCAACCAAGTGGAAGAAGTTGTCCTATTTTATGGTCCTACATTATCACAATGTTAAAAAACATAATTTTATTTAAATACAGGAAAGAAATAAGTCCGCACTCAATTGGCACGTCCAGTAATGAATCTGGGCAAGATAGATAAAAAGCAAATTTCCCAAAAAGTGCTGTGGTTGTTGGCTTTGGGAAGAATCCTTCAACTCTAATCACCTCTGGCTCGTACCTGAACGGCTGTATGTTGCGGTGTCAGAATCAGCGATAATGTCTTCTACAGACTCATCGGAGTCGGAGTCACCTGAGTCACTGATAATGAACTTTGATTCAGAAACAGATGCAGTTTTTCAGTACTGTCCATTTCTGTCATTGTTTCAACTTGTTTGTGTTCGCACATCACTGAAGTAATTTTCCGGTGTGGCTTTTCGGTGTGTGTTTCCAACAGGATTGATCAATTTCGTCAAATCCGAAGCCATACTATAACAACAATTTCAGCTAAATTTGGCCTGACATCTTTGGGGGATGCCCGTTATGTGGTGCTTACCCTTTGAAGGAGCCCAGAGTGCTAATTCGCGGACTTGAAATTGCAGATGATTCACTTCCTGTGTCTTTTTTTTAGGGAACCCTAGGGAAGTGGATCCTCGCCAGCACCCTGAGAAGGTTCACCCAGAGGAGTACAGCAGGGCTCTGAGTTCTGGAGGAAACGAAGCACGGAAGCCACTGCCAAATGCTCACAAGCACCCCGAACCCCCCAAAACACTCCCCACCCCAACAACGTCCCACACAGGCACTCAAGGGGCCCACGTGTGCTCCCAGTGTGGGAAAGGTTTCACTACGCCACACAACCTGACACGACACAAGCGAATTCATGAAGGGGAACGCCCTTACTGCTGCTCCCAGTGTGGGAAGAGTTTTTGTGAGTTGGCCGGCTTGAAAATACACCAGCGAACTCACACCGGCGAGCGCCCGTACAAATGCTCCCAGTGTGAGAAGAGTTTCAGTCAGTTGTCCGGCTTCAATATACACCAGCGAACTCACACAGGCGAGCGCCCGTACAAATGCTCCGACTGTGGGAGGAGTTTCAGTGGGTTATCCAGCTTGAAAGTACACCAGCAAACTCATACAGGGGAACGGCGTTACCGCTGCTCCCAGTGTGGAAAGACTTTCGTTCAGTTGGGTAACCTGACCATACACCAGCGAACTCACACAGGCGAGCGCCCGCACAAATGCCCTGATTGTGGGAAGAGTTTCACTGTGTTATCGAGCTTGAAAGTGCACCAGCGAACTCACACGGGGGAACGGCGTTACCGCTGCTCCCAGTGTGGGAAGAGGTTCACGCAGTTGGGTAGCCTGAAAACACACCAGCGAACTCACACTGGCGAGCGTCCGTACAAGTGCTCCCAGTGTGAGAAGAGTTTCAGTCGACTGAATGGCTTGAAAGTACACCAACGAATTCATACTGGCGAGCGCCCGTACAAATGCTCTCAGTGTGGGAAGACTTTCGTTCAGCTGAGTAACCTGAACATACACCAGCGAACTCACACAGGTGAGCGCCCCTACAAATGCTCCCAGTGCGGGAAGAGTTTCATTCAGTCGTCTGCTCTGACTACACACCAGCAGAGTCATACGGGGTTACCTGCGTACACTTGCTCCCAGTGTGGGAAGAGTTTCACTCGGTTATATAATCTGAAGATACACCAGCTCACGCACACGGGGGTACGCCCCGACCCCTGCTCCCAGTGCGGGAAGAGTTCCTCTCGATGGCACAAACTGAAGATGCACCAGCATTCTCACACGGAGGTATGCCCTGAGCGTGATCAGAGTCAGGCAACGGTTCCACTCAGTTAGTGTCTGAGTGGGGCTTTTACAATCTCCGATAAAACTCCTCCTTCCACGCTCTCTCTCTCATTATCACCAGACAGGAAGTGTGTACAAAGGCACGAGCAATCGAGCAAGTGCAATCGGCAACGAGCAAACCTGATCGCGTGCAGTCCAAAACGAAAGTTCTGACCGGAGCGAGGAGCCGGTTTTCGTAAACGTGGCGGGTCGGCACGAGCGGCCCCTCCGATCTCGCGCCAGAGTCGCCCGACTGACGCAGTTCGCTCTGGCAGAGCCGCAGGTATTCTCTGTATTCGCGTTGACATCCCAACAAAGATTGGGTAGCCAGCAACTGTGAGCTGGCGTTTCACTCGTTTCCTGAAAACGCTTGAATCGTGTATGATTGGCGCCGCTGAGATCGACGTATCTCGTCCTTGGGTAAAATCTTTGCTCGATTGCTGAAATCAAAGATGGCGGAGTGCACAAGCTAAAGCTACCCTCTCATTACTTTGAACTTTTGCCGTGTTTGTCGTCACTTGTTTTGATCACTGATGAGTTTCTCCAAAATGTTATAAAATTGCTATTGCCTCATTTATGTTTCTGTCAGGTGATAATTAGCTTAATAGGCCATTCACTGGCTGTGTGTCAGGTGGCAAAAATGCTGCCTTTGAAGGCAGTATTCCAAGGTGGGAGGGCCTCGAGGCACATCTTATTCGACAGTTGGCAAAAAATGATGCCTGCTATGGTTTTGAAGGCGGCATTGGATGTATCCGTCGCCGGGTAGGATATCCCATAGGTCTTTGCAGTTACCTCAGGCTTCTTTGTTCTGTTAAAATAATGGCGGCTGAAAAAACACTGGCGGAGTTTGTTTACAAGTGCGAGTATACACTGAACTCAATTTCATTGTAGATGTATTTTTAAAAAATCTAATCTTAAACTATTTAATACACTGGAATAATAATTAATTACACATACAGTAATGTGTTTAAGCCTTGAAGAGCTTGAACTAGCCACCTAACTTGCTTGTAATCATGCATCGTAATTGCGTGACTTTTTTGTGACTGCTTTCATCCTGCTTTCAAAATGCGTCCCAAACTCATTGCCTTTTGAGGTTCATTTTCTGTTAGCGCATTATCTTTGAAGGGAGCTCACTTCTAAGGATGTAGGCAACGAGGCAGCTGCCTTCACTTTGAGAGGCGCCCACTGTTTACTAAGCGCAAGAAAACAATTTCGGCCTTGTTGAGAACTGTTCGTACGTCTGTGAATATTTATGGAAAAATAAATGCTCACATTGAGGACATTGTCAGTTGCAAAGGTTTATTTTCCCAAGATGTGAAGAAATGAACACAAAATAACAAAATGAATGGGTTATTTATTTCATTGGAGAGGCTTTATTATGACATCAGCAAACCTACGATTCCATTATTAGCTTTATCGCTAAAGTACTACAACTTTCAACTTTATTGTCCTGAAGGAAATTTGGTTTGCCGCAAGGACGACAGCACGCAACATAGGAAACATCACATAAAATAAGTACAGAAGATACAAAATTAAAATCAAGAGACAAGCAAGACTGAAAGGAGTCACTCCTACCTGGCTCGATATGCAGTGCTACGTATATTTGAAATGCAAGGATGTTCAAGCTAAAAAGAACCCATCCATCATTATTTAAGCTTGTTCATTATTTTCATGGCAGCTGCAACAAACCTACACTTACCTATGTCATCGGCCCCTGCATGAACCATGACTACTGGATCCCTCCCTGCTCTGGCCAGGAGCTTGTCGGCACGCTCCGGGAGATCTCCCACCTCGGCACCAGGTGGGCAACACGTCCTGAGGGAGTCCCTGTCACGCACACGGACTAAGCTGTCTAAGCGAGTCCTCCACTATCACCAACTTCCTTTTCCTGAAGCATGTGACTCATCGGCCCTCCCAAACTCGGGCTCAAGGGCCAGATTACTGCGAGGGCCTGGAATCATTTGGACGCCACAACCTCTGGAGATGCCGCCCCTGTGTGGTATACGCACCCTTTTCTGCGCTTGTCCCCTGCTGCCCACCCAACTCTCTCTCTCTCTCTCTCTCCCTGCCTGCTCTGGAGTCTTCCCCCCTTCCCAGCTGTGGCCAGCACACCGGTTCTTTAACCACTTAACTGTGGTTGGCCCTGTAACCAAGTGCTGACTTGAGTCAAAGGAATCTCTAATTGAGTAGCTTACGAGATCCAGACAAGAGAAGATGCACCATAGCTGCTCTCAATGATCAATTAACTGCAAGTCTACCAAGACACTGATCAGCAGCTGATCCACATCACCCTATAACCCTATAAGTGCGGAGTCGAAGGAATCTCTGATTGAGCAACTTACAAGATCTAGAAGAAATAATTGAATTGGGGGAAAAAAACATGCACTTAAGGACACAAGCAAACACCATAGTGTTACAGTATATTCTAAATGCCAGTAAAGTACTGCCAATGCATCTATCCTCCATGAGAGGGCAGTAGAATGCAAGAAATAAATTCTCAGAACCATGAAACCATTTATGCAATCTAATCTACATTTGGGGGAAAGATGTATGATTCTGTAAGACTCGGTAACTTGGTGAACATAAGCCCAGTCTTCAGGTCAGAACCAGCAATGGATTTGGCAGTGGAGATGGGGTGAAGTCACTGCATTCTCTTAACAGGAAACAAAGTTAAAGGTGAAAAATGTTCGCTTGCGGCGGTACAGTAGTTGGACTCGATCACCCATTACATTACAGGCATTTAGCCGATGCTCTTATCCAGAGCAACTGACACAACTTTTACGCAGCATTTACACTGCATCCATTTATACAGCTGAATATGTACTGAAGCAATTATCTTGCTCAAGGGGTACAACAGCGGTGTCCCACGCCCCACCAGGGAATCAAACTGGTGACCTTTCGGATACATCACCTGCTCCTTACTCGCTATGCTACACTGCCACCCCATTGTAGACGTTCTCGTGCCGGCAGTGAAAGTTTAATTTGCAACACAGCTGGCAAGACTCCTCGAGATCTTGGTCATGCCAGATCTATGGTTCCAACAGCCTCTTTGGCGTTGCTTAACCAGTAATTACTGAGCTGCTATAAGATGTGTGTGGCACATATTACGTGCTGAAGTGTTTAGATCGGAAGTGTTGGCTTCTCATTTTGAATATCGGAACAGCCCTAGTGTTTGTCAAAAAATGCTGTACTGAATTCAACAAACTTGCCAACTTGCAAACAGCATGGTGATAATTATGAATTCATGGCATATTATAGAGGAATGTCAGCATTTTTGTCAAAATTTAAATAGATACATTAATGAATAAATAAAGGCACGGATTGGACGGATCAGTCCCTGAAGACAAAGTCGGGGTCGCTGTGACCTTCTGATGGTGGTTCAGTCTGGCATGGCAGTCTTTTAAATTTTAAAATGGGATTGAGACAATGGGACAGAGTGCACGAGAAGCAAGTTTGGCCCAGAGAGGTCCTCAACTTCTGTGAGCATTTCAAAGAGAACCTAACGTGCCTGTCTAGAGGCGAGAGGGTGGGGCTCTTGAGATTTAGCCATTTGGTTGATGGGTTACATTACACTACATGACAGGCATTTAGCAGACGCTCTTATCCAGAGCGACTTGGTACAGCTTCTCCCTGATTTGGGGAGTTTGCCCAAATCAGGCTCGAGTTGCGACGTTCACCGCGGCCGCTGCCGTAGAGTCTGGGCTTTCAACGCGGACTCGCCTGTGCGCTCCTCCGCAACGTGTCATGTGGTCTCTGTCATGTGATCTGCGGCTTCCTATCACATCACACCGCAGTTCCCTAGTCGGGCCTCACACACACGTGAGCGGGAGCAGTTTATGCGCAGCTCGAATCTACACAATTTGTGTGTATTGCCTTTTATTTATTTATTTATTTATTTATTTATTTTTGCACATATTAACCAAACCTGGGTCAAATGCGTATTTGTTTTGGATTAAAATACTTTTCTGTGCTCTGTTGATCTTGCCTGGTGTAATTGAGCCTGCCAATATGATCAGAAGGTGGGGTTTGCACCTTTTGAGAGTAATTTCATTGGTTCCAATAGACCAGACAAGATCAGTAAAGCGTAGAAAAGTATTTGAATCCAAAAAAATCCGTATTGGACCAAGGTGTGATATTAACATACATTGTGCTGGAACAGTTGGAGCCGATTTGCACACTATAATTTATACATCCTGATGAGTCTGTGTAGGAATAAAACTTTCTTTCTACACAACTTGTGTGGTCTGATAGTGCATAATGTGTTAACTTTGCACATCTTTGTGTTAATCCATTTGACACAATTCCTGTGCAAACATCATTGACACACACTGAGTATGTTAAAATCTGTCCCAGAACGCACACAGTCATGTGTAAGAATTTGACACGGTTTGTGTCATTTTTAACACATCCTTTCTAAGACTGTGGAGATGCCTGCCGCAATATCTGCTCAACTGAGGGAGGGGGAGGTTATTTTTTTTCTGGAGCTTGCCCTTTGTCTCTGATATAGAGAGCATCTAGCACTGTAACAAGCTTGAACCTGAACACCCCTGGGCCTCCCCCCTCTACTACATGACCAGGTCAAGCTATTCCACACATTGAGACATCTCCGTCTGAGGAAATACTTCCTGGTATTCGTGTGGAATCTGCCTTTTGCTAAAATTCACCTTTGTGACAGTTTCCCTGCGAAAAGGCTGTACAAATAAAATAGAATTTAATTGACGTGAGTGTTGGGTCTGTAATTGTGCTTGTTGTGCTACGTTTCTGACAGAGTGCAGAGGCTGAGATCTCCTTAGCAAAAGTTGCACTAAAGCTTTTATTTCTCTATTCAACTCCAGAAATTGTATTTTGTGTTCATTATAAAAAATTTTTTTTTTTTTTTTTTTTTTACTATGCAATGAAAGTCAAATAAGCTAATGAATGCGTGGACTTGACTTATTTGTTCATATCACAAATTGCCAATTTATCCGGTTTGTATTAAAATAAAACAATGATATTTCATTTTAAATGTCCCCAGCAGATGTCTCCTCGTTTTTCTTAGACATTAAATTATGATGATTGCCTACCAGCGCATCACACGCGCGCTGCATTACTTAAGATTCAATTTAATTGAACATTTGAATTCCGTTAACATCTGAACTGCAACTAACGAATTAATTTGATTCAGCGGGTTGAGACGGGGGGCGGGTTAGTCCTCTAACTGGAGTCTGGTATTTTATAGTTTTAGTTTCTGTAATCATCTATAAGCATAAAGAACGAAGAGAGAGACAGCAAGAGAGAGAGAGAGAGTTGATGTTAAAATATGTTATTTATGTGTTGCAAAGGGAGCTTTTTAGCACAGGCTGTTGAAAGTAAATGTGTTGTCCTTAACTAGACATTAAGGCGTGTTAAAAAATGACACGTTATGTGTTGTTTTTTGCCACATGTTTTGAGAGTAAGCTTGCTTGGGATGCATTGGTTTTCTCATTGACACATCTCGTGGCTTATCATTTACGGATATATTTATTTGGTATAGCCTACAGCACCCTAAACGTGGGATGGGATTGTCATTTGTAAAAAGTCGTTTTGGCTGAGCGTATGGATTTACGCCGTGTTTATCGTTCTCCCCCGCAGGCTCAGCGCGGCCAGTGCGACCGTGGCTAGTCAGGAACGTAGTTTATTTAGCAGGGGGTAACACGCCCTGCGACTCGTGGCTTCTCCCCTCGCTCTCGTGAGCAGCTTCCCGCCGGCCCGTGACTCCCCCCGTGAGTCATCACGGCAGCGTATCCTGTGACAGATCACGGAGCGCTTCGCGCAGCCCGTAAATCACGCAGCGCTTAAATCACGCGGCTCGCCAGAGCGCCTCGCCGTTTATCTCCCCACTTAGCGTCCGCCAGCCGGAGACGTTGGAAAAGCACCACGGAATTAAAGCGTCGTTGCCGTCGAGACGCTCGACGCGGTTAAAGGTGTAAAACGGTTTCTGATAGATGCGGCTCTCTTGGCTAAAGCGTCCACGTGCGTTACTCCTGTAAGTTTAACAATGGGTATACTGACAGGGAAAGGATGCCGCAAAAAAAGCCTGCTGACAGTGCGATCCTCCACAGGACTGGAGTTTGAGAACCACGAATGAGTCAACGATGACTAACAGACCTGTAATGTGTAACTCTCCTATAATTGCACCCATTGCTGTGCAGGGCACTCGTTAGGTGGGGATAGCATATGCTATACCGCTTTCTTTAAAACCACAGGGAAGGGAAGAAATCTCAATGACAACACATGTGTAGCCATGCTAATTCATCACCGTGTCTTCGAAATGTAACGTATGATTTAAGTTGACCTGGTCAGTGGTCACATGTCTAAGGGGACGTACCGTATTTTGACATGAAAATAGTAATTGAAGGAAGTAATGAGTTCCTCGCTCTGTTGCTCCTTTTGTTTGAGGCTAATGGCTGGCAAGGTTGTGTGCCACTCCATTCGCTGAATGTCTGTTGGATTCTGGTGTTATTAAGTGATCATATTGCCACTGTCTGTCGCATATGGATTTTTTGTGTTAGTTCATCTAAGTTCATAGATCAATTTTTTTTTTTAAAGACAGAGGTTTCTATGGTTTTTTCCCCCACCACATCCGTTTTTCTAGTCCTCCTGGGGAAGGTGGTGGATATACTCTGTGGTACGAAGCTCTTAGTCAGCTGTATGCGAACACAGTGCTGACCATCCACTGCTCGGTAATGTCTGCTAAATGCTTAAATGTACAGTGGTGTGAAAATATTTGGCCTCTTCCTGGATATTTGTCACGCTGAATGGTTTCAGGCCTTCAGAAAAAGATGTAATATGGGTCAAAGGGAAACTGAGTAAACATAAAGCACATTTCATTCATTTAATGAAAAAAGTTATCAGACACCAAAAACGCCCCATGTGAAAAAGCAGTTGCCCCCCATTAGTTACTCAAACAACTAAATAAACAAATTAATTTTTACGCAAACAATGACTGCTAAAATGTTTAATCATAAATTCTGGCCAGTGCTGGGGTGGGCCCAGAACTCATTCTCCATATAAGGGTTCATTGTTCAGAAAGCATCTCTGAGTCAGAGTCCTGGTTCAGAATCAGCTGTGCCCTGTCCATACAGTATATCCTAACCTTACCTATTATAGCTATAAAACACTGAACTGATCCAGAATCAGCTGTGCCGTGTCCATACAGTATATCCTAACCTTACCTATTATAACTATAAAACACTGAACTGATCCAGAATCAGCTAGCTGTGTCCGTGCAGTATATCCTAACCTTACCTATTATAACTATAAAACACTAAACTGATCCAGAATCAGCTGTGCCCTGTCTGTACAGTATATCCTAACCTTACCTATTATAGCTATAAAATGCTAAACTGATCCAGAATCAGCTGTGCCCTGTCCGTACAGTATATCCTAACCTTACCTATTATAGCTATAAAACACTGAACTGATCCAGAATCAGCTGTGCCGTGTCCATACAGTATATCCTAACCTTACCTATTATAGCTATAAAACACTAAACTGATCCAGAATCAGCTGTGCCCTGTCTGTACAGTATATCCTAACCTTACCTATTATAGCTATAAAATGCAAAACGGATCCAGAATCAGCTGTGCCCTGTCTGTACAGTATATCCTAACCTTACCTATTATAGCTATAAAATACTAAACTGATCCAGAATCAGCAGTGCCCTGACTGTACAGTATATCCTAACCTTACCTATTATAGCTATAAAACACTAAACTGATCCAGAATCAGCAGTGCCCTGTCTGTACAGTATATCCTAACCTCACCTGTTATAGCTTTAAAACGCTAAACTGATCCAGTGTGCTCTGGATGTGCGGATCGCCCTTTATCTTATAGATCCACGGTGTCAGGGTACTGTTTACCAGCCAGTCTGGGGAGCATCTGGGGGGGTGGAGTAATCTGCCCCCCCCCCCACCGCCCCCCATCCCTGACCAGAATCTTCCACTGAGGCTCGAACAAGAAGCGCCTGGTTTGTTTACGCTTCTCGCAGCTCCTGCGAATCTCTGAGGTGGAGATAACTTCGTGCACATGTACGTTTTGGGGGCGCGTCTGGAGGAGCAGCCTATAGCCGTACTGGACCAGCACCGGGCCCAGACACCCCGCCGCACTGCTACTCCTTTTTTATTTATTCTTCTTCCAACGTCGGTTTCTTTCGAATCCTGCGTCCATGAGTTCTGTGTCGTGTTAGACCATCTTCTGTCTTTCTATTAAACTCATAAAAGAATTTCCTATGAAATTTTAAAATATAAACGCTCAGTTTGGGTTTTTTGGTGTTCCCTACCTGCTGGGCATGCTCTGCCAAACGACTATCATCATCCACAGAGAGCAAAATAAGAGCATTACGCTACAGGAACCACAAGAACCGTTACGCACGTGCTTGACTATCGTAACCGTGCTGGCTGTCGGATCGATTCAAGGCGGGTTTACGCGTATAACCTACAGGGACATTTTCCCGCTCGACGTGACAGCTGTCGGTCTGAGTCACATGACACACGTTGCAGAAATAAAGTAGGAGCTGAGAAATAAAGTTTGTTAGGTTCACGGTCGCCGTTGACGACATGTTGACTTTATTATTCTCCCAAAGCTACTGTGTCCTACTTGAGCTCACCCCCAGCCTGACGTATCATATGACTGCCACTGCTTCTAGTGCCTTCTGTTTCTTATTTCTTCTTCTTCTTTTCTTTCTTTCTTCTTCTTCTACTATTTTTTCTTCTTCACATGACTGCTTGGTGGTGTCCCATGTTGATCTCATTAGGGCACAAGCGGCTCTAATATATTTTTTTCCACTAATATCAGACTTCATATCCTGCTACTTGCATGCATGCAGCAGCAGCTGTAGCTTCACTCTAGCCTGACCGTTTTTGCTGACTAAGCTTTAGATTTGGTACATTTCCGTCTTCATCCCAAGTGACATTGTGTAGTTTTTGTCTGACTAATTCCACGTTCCCAGGTCTCCACGGCTAATTGCAGCAGGGAAAAGAGGTTGACCGTGATGCATGTACTGTACCAGCTTACAGCTACAACCCAGTGATCTGGCTGATATTTCATTTATTTCTTTAAGTGCAAGTAACTGTCAAAATATGTAATATTTCCCCATCATTTACTGTACACGCGGTCATGGTTTCGCGGTTTTATTGCTGGAGCAGCGAAAATTATTACAGCAATAGCACGTGCGCGCTCTGATGGAATATTGATTAACGGTTTTTTTGTGACACATGACACGACATACATGAAAAATGTCATGCAGTTTAAATCATGTTGTTTCTTAAAACTATGTTTACCCCACAAAAATCAATACGATTATGGTAGTGTAGTATTACCTAATGAACTTATTGAGGACATAGAGCCACCAAATTAACAAAAAACTGTGTTTTTACTTTCCCTCTTTCATTTCAAATGTTGAAATTCCTGTTACGTAATATCTAAAAAAAGAAAACGCTTTTAAAATTGTGTATTTTTTTCACGCACTAGGGGGCACTGTTTTACAAGAGTTTATTATTTACAGTAACAGTATCTTTTTATACGTTTTTGCTTCCATTTAACCTATTAATCAAAGCAGTTTAATGACAAGGACCACACTTTCTACTGACAGTATGCCTCTGGATTATACAAACAGTATTTTATTTCCATAAGCAGGTGGGGTATGCTCAGATATGTCATAATTAATAAACAGAAGAATTAAGAAATATTCATTTGGATCATAATGTAACCAGTACCATTACAAAAATACTCCCAGTGGTTAGGACTAATGAGACCAAATGCACTGTACATACATACATACATACATACATACATACATGCATGCATATTATTTTTTTTACTATGTTTGGATAATCTAAGAGCTAATCTTGGGGGCGTGTGTGTGCGTTTGTGTGAGTGTGTGTGTGTGTGTGTGTGCGTGTATACGTGCGTGTGAGTGTGTGTGCTTGAGTGTGCAAGTGTGTGTGTGAGTGTGCATTGTATGTTTGTAAGTGTGGGTGTGAATGTGTGTGTGTGCATTGTGTGTTGATAAGAGAGTGTGTGTGTGTGTGTGTTTGTGCGTGCGTGTGTGTGAGATGTTGATTTCATATGCAGCAGTGGGCAGGCACCCGCAGAATTGTGCCGTGCCTCATATTTTGAAAGAACGCGCTTTGTCAGGGCTTACAGCAGACCTATTTTTATACAGTCTATGCAACAGACACTGTGCGTGGCCGTGTGCTGATGAATCGGTGTACTGTACAGAACGCGCATCAGTACCACCAACCACATCGCATCACAGCGAGTGAGCAGTGCTAATACAGAGGGGTCTTTGCTGCTCGCTGAAGATGTAGCACTTCCTGTTTAACACAGAAAAGGCAAACAGCACGTCGGCAAGCAGGGTGCAAACTGCCGTTTGTGAAAAAAATAAATATATAAATAAATAGATAAATAGAGTTCAGTCAACACCTGTGGTGTACTAATTGTACTCTCAGAAATATTTCATTTGCTGATGTTGTTAATGTGGTGTGCGGCTATTCGTAAATTATTTAAAGGTCCTCAGTGTTTCAATCAAGTTAATAGTACAGCAAATGTCAGTAATGCACTAAAATGGAACGAAGACTATTTGAGTGGAAGCTGAAATGACACGCAGTTGTTTTTTTGCACGCAGTCATTCTAAAGAGTGTAGCACACAGGACACAGTGATACATTACTACTCAACAGTTTTTTGCCCCCACGGCGTGCAGGAACTGCCGCCGTGGGCTATGCGTGGCAAATGGTGGTCACTCACTCACTCACTCACTCACGGACGACCTGAGAGGGACGTTTGGTGGGACGCATGCGCAGGTGGTGCTTCGTTTAGTAGGATGCATGCGCAGGTGCATCTCCCAAAATCATCACTGTGAGCGGCACAAGATTTTTGGCTGGACCGCAACAGCAGGGCCATCCCTACAAACGTGAATGTCTGTGAGTGACTGACTCACTGAGTGATGAAGTTACACCATTGGTCGGGCGAGTTATGAAGTTACACCATTGGTCGGCCGGATCACGTGTGTTAGGTCCAGCCATATAGTAGGTTTTAACCTGGTCTTGTTAAGCACAGCTTTATCGCCTAACGTTACTTTAGCTAACCCTAACATGTTAGCGTTTCGCCTACTTTAGTTAACCTAGTTAGCGCGTACCACCGATACAGACGTATGGACACACGGAGGACAACAAATCACGTTACAGAGGTGAGGACATGCCATAGCTAACTAGCTATATCGTTAGCCAAGTTTTACTCATGACACTTTGTACAGGTGCGCCGTGGTTTCTGGACGGTTTCTTGCTTGTTTTTTTAAACGAACTAGCCTGAGGAACGCATTAGTATGGCAGCTATACCCTCTGAATTTTAAAGTGGAGGGTGCTTCCGTAAAAATTCGCCGCGTGTGGGTCTGAGGTGCTGTCACCGTTAAGTCTTTTTTCTGTTTAAAATACCAACCTAATGATGAACGTGGCTCCGCCCGCAGCTCGACAACCGTCAAACCGGTCCAGTTCCCCCTCCGGAATTCTGAGAGCGCTAGCGGTTTAAAGGAAGGGCGATCCAGCGGGATCACAGCAACCGAGTAGCCCTAGCCTGCGCTAACCCCCTGCTGTGGAGGAATGTTACTACGAGCCGACGGACCCATGAGGTAAATAAGGAAGTCCCGCGAAACAAACTTCCTATAAACTTCCTCCAAAAAAAAAACAACAGCTTTATTTCTAACTTTGTTCTTGTTAGGTTTGTTAACTGCCGTGCTGCCACGCGCTGGAGTAGGAGTATCTGCCGTGTGTGCTCCAAAATATTTTTTACACTTTAAAAAAAAATTCAGTGCTAATGTCTAAGGGAGGGATTTAATTCATGCCGTCCAGGGATCAAAAACACACGAAATGGCTCTCTAACCTAATATTTATCACTAAGTTCCCATTTTGCTTAAGTTACTCTCTATTGAGTAGGCTATTGCTTTTTTTCAAACCTCTGACAAAATGCATGAAATTGTAACATTTATTTGTTGGAGAAATGTACAATTAGTAGCCTACAGCAGTGGTAGCAGAAGCAGTAGTAGTAGTAGCAGTAGATGTATTAGTCATGGCAGTAGTAGTTGCTGTTGTTGTTACTGTAGCCGTAGCATGTATTGTAGCTACAATAACAACGACAGCAACTACTACTGCCATGACTACTACATCTACATCTACATCTACTGCTACTACTACTACTGCTTCTGCTACTACTGCTGTTACTACTACTAGTACTATTACTACTACTGCTACTCTGACTACGAACATGTCTGATAGTGCTTATGTTTGCACTTTTATTTTCATGATTCTCCACCCGGCCACATGTCCAGCTCATTAAATTCACTTTTGAAACCACTTCACACACACTCACACACACATACACACACACACACACACACTCACACACACACACACACGCACACACGTTGGCCTTTGCAGTGCACTGAAGCTGTTTGCTCTGAATATATTTGTGTAAATACATCTTAAAAAAAAAACAACTTAGAGGATACTGCACTCAAACACTTGGAAGATCTGCACCGTTCCACCACTATGCAGCACTCAAATTCAGCATGAAATTGAATCTTTGACATTCTCCACATCGTGTGAGAGCAACACTGTACATGTGATATTGGATACGATCAGAGTGCAGTTCCTATGAGATTGCAGTGTAGCGCTCAACACGCCATTTCTGCGAGTGTTAATGGTTCCTTCAGATGCCGGTCTCCAAATGATCTGGTGAAACGGCATTAATTGTCCGGCTAGACAGACAGCACGTATTGAACGCAAAAACAATTAACACTGCTAGTTACATTTCAGGCCCTGAGGGTAAAATAAATAAATTGTGTTTCAGCCAAGCAGTTGTGCGCAATGCAAGCAGATCAAGAGTAGACCAGGAATGTTATTAGCTGCTATTAGTATAGGCTCTCCACTGTACTGTTATAAACTCATCAATCTAATATACCTTGTAGTGGCACTTTGTGTTAACTGTGATGAAAACCATTACACGGACCTTGGATCAAAATGACAGGGGGAACGGTCTGCTCTGTATCACGTAATATCTCATAACAGATTTAATATTGTACGGCACCGAGACCAGCGTGTGTATCCTTGCTAAATCTGCCCTCTGATGTTAAATTAATGATGTTCATTAAAGCTGTAGCAGATATCGGGTATTAAAACATACACAGCTTTTATTGCAATTCTCCGCACTACATGTAAACAGTGTATTATCACAAAACACTGCCAAACTTGCTCTTGCTTATTAATTCTGAAGTAAAACACATTCTAATTCCCCCAGCTATTCAATAACAAAATCAACATACATTAGGAAGCGTCTTTATTAGTTTTTGTACTGCTGTAAATAGGATCTGCCTGTTTCACCCAAGCAGAAAATTATTCGATTTATGTATGTGTATTAATCTGTTTATTTGTTTTTTGCATAACACAGGTTTTCCCTGGAAAGCATATTAATGACCCAAGAGGAATTCCTGGTTAAAAGCAAAACAAATAAATCATAAAAACACCCTCAAAAAAAGAAAAAAAAAAGGAATATGCACACAGACATGAACTAGCAATAACAAAGAGCAGCACAATGACAGAATTGCATTTGAAAGCCGTGCATTTCAGATTCACTTTCCAACAAAACAGTGATCAAAGCCCACAATGCATCACTATCTACAGTTTCAACGTCCTCTCCCTACAGTTTATAGAATGGTACATGTTGTATTTGAAGGAGCCTTTTTTCTCATTTTTCCCAGTTTCTGAGTTCTCTTGTCAGCCCACATTTGTGTTTTGCATTCTGCTGAAATGAAATACGTGTATCTGTCTCAACTTGAATCACGTGAGCAAATAGCATGGACTAACATGGCACCATACAACCACTGCTGCACTGATTTTGGTCCCTGTGAGCCCCCACCCTAAGCTGTACATGGGTGGGTCTGATCTTGGTCCCTGTGAGGCCCAGCCTGAGTTGGTCCCTGGATGTGCCTGATTGCGATCCTTGTAAGCCCCCACCCTGAGCTGTCCATGAATGAGCCTGATTTTGATCCCTGTGAGCCCCCACCCTGAGCTGTCCATGAACGTGCCCGATTTTGATCCCTGTGAGGCCCCACCCTGAGCTGTCCATGAATGAGCTCGATTTTGATCCCTGTGAGGCCCCACCCTGGGCTGTCCATGGATGGGCCTGATTTTGGTCCCTGTGAGCTCCCACCCTGAGCTTTCCCTGGGTATGCCTGATTTTGGTCCCTGTGAGCCCCCAGCCATGATGGGCACCCCCCTGCTGAGTCTGTTCCCTGCAGAGGTTTCCTCCTATTTTCCGCCAGGGTGTTTTATTCACAGCCGCTGTTGTCCTTGGCCTCCTTCTGCGTGAATCTGAGCCGTTTTTGAGTTGTTTATTTGCTTTAAACACGTATTAAAAATACCTTCCTGTCTGTTTGGACTATACAATCATGTTTGTAAGCCAGAGCTGAAAGATTGAGTGTTTCAGTTCGAGAGAGTAATCAATTGTGCGTACAGCCAGTAAAACGTGCCGTCAAGATGTCTAATCTTCCCCCTCCTTATTGAGCTCCTCATTGATTAGATGAGTAGGAAATGAAAAGCAAACAGGAAATAAATATGTTTCATATGTTAAAGCACGAGTGGATGAATCTCGCAACAGTTCACAAATACATGGGAAAGCGTATAAATTCTTGTCCATTTCAGATATTGAAATATATAAATATTTTTAAGCATCAATATTTGATTGTACTACAGGGTAAAACAAGATTACTGTTTGGCAGCACATTCTCCGTGGAACACATTGCTGTTTTACAGTAAAATACAGCACATTCTCCGTGGAATACGTTGCTTTTTTGCAGTAAAATACCGCACATTCTCTGTGGAACACATCACGTTTTTTCAAGGAAAATACAGCACATTCTCCGTGGAACACATTACAGTTTTACAGTAAAATACAGCACATTCTCCGTGGAACACATTGCTGTTTTACAGTAAAATACAGCACATTCTCCGTGGAACACATTGCTGTTTTACAGTAAAATACAGCACATTCTCCGTGGAACACATAGCTTTTTTATGGTAAAATACAGCACATTCTCCATGGAACACATTGCTATTTTAGCAGTAAAATACAGCACATTCTCCATGGAACACATTGCTTTTCTACAGTAAAATACAGCACATTCTCCATGGAACACATTGCTTTTTTACAGTAAAGTACAGCACATTCTCCATGGAACACATTGTTTTTTTTTACAGTAAAATACAGCACATTCTCTGTGGAACACATTACCTTTTTACAGTAAAATACAGCACATTCTCCATGGAACACATTGCTTTTCTACAGTAAAATACAGCACATTCTCTGTGGAACACATTGTTTTTTTTACAGTAAAATACAGCATATTCTCTGTGGAACACATTACCTTTTTACAGTAAAATACAGCACATTCTCTGTGGAACACATTGTTTTTTTTACAGTAAAATACAGCACATTTTCCCTGGAACACATTGCTTTTTTTTTTTTTTACAGTAAAATACAGCACATTTTCCCTGGAACACATAGCTTTTTTTTTTTTTTACAGTAAAAAGCCGCGTTTCCACCGCAGGAACTATACCCCGGATCTAGGAACTTTTTGAGGAACTCAGTGCGTTTCCACCCCAGGAACTAAGGTCTAAATTTAGTTCTGGGCGCTTTGTTTTACCCCCTAAAACGTTCCTGCTCGGGGGGTAGTACTTTCCGAAAGTACAGGAACCTTTTGGGTGGAGCTTGCAGCGCTGAACATTTCTGATTGGTCGAGTACTCGCAGCATTTGTGTTGTATTTATTTTCCGCCATTACCCGCCATGTTTGAAAATATGCAGCGGCAAACCAATTTATTTTCATAATAACTTCAAATCAAACTTGTATGTTATGCGGCGCAGTAGCCTAGTTTTGGTTATAGCCTGCCAACGTCTTGGAATTATAACGTGTGCTCTTCTGTTCTTTTCTTGCTTTAGTATTCGTTTTATAAAATGCTAAGCATTCGTGGTGAGACAGCATATTACGTAGGCTACCAAAACATTCAAACAGATTAATTCGGTTGCTGAATATTTTCTTCCGGATTTTCTTTGTTAGCCCGTTGTAATTGACTCAAAACGTTTGATACAGCTATGTGAGGTATGTGGTAGTTCTGCGTTCTGCGTAATTAACATTGGTGATACAGTACAAGCAAACTGGAAATCACCTTCCGCACTTTTTGTTTGGGTAAAATAACAGGTTAATTCTAGTAATCTTCCCTTTAGCTTTTTCAGACTGCCGTAATTTTACTCAATTTTACTGCCATTTTTCAATTCCACGAAAAGACCAGGAAGACTATGGACTAATTTATGGTGCCTGGTTCGCATCTGGAGGGCACACTTCGCTGCTCGGCTAGCAGTAACTTCGAAGGAAAACAAACGGTGGCTGTACCACTACTAATTTACATTTTCACGCAAGTCCGAGTTTTCGTTCTATTCTTGTTATTTTGCGATTAGCCTATATGGAATTGACAACGAGAAAGTAATCAAACAGCAAATTGTTTACAACGTGTGCATGTTTTCTGCTGTTGTTGCCAGTTATACATATAAATGTGAATGCATTCTGTCGCTTCGGATGTCAAGACATGAAAGCGAATGTTCGCATAAAAATATAATGAATGTGTTTGAGAGGATATATGAAAATCAATAAATACAAAAGTAACCATATATAGTCATTGTTGGTAACCCGTTGTATATAAGTGGAATAAACCCCTCCGGGCTGTCCCGGTTATTAGAAAATAATGTAGGCTACTTCGGTGGTAGTATGGGGTTACAGAAGAAATCATATGACAGATGGACCGACGACAACGTCGCTTTTTCGTAGGTCAGTGGGCTAATTTGCCTAATCTTCGCGGTACTTTAGACCCCGGTGGAAACGCAGACAACCATTGGCTGAAGGAACCTTTTAGTACCTGGTAAAGTAGTTCCTGGGACTGAAAGTTCAGGGTAATTTTGGTGGAAACGCGGCTAAATACAGTATGTTGCTTTGTTACAGAGAGCATGTGCTTCCCACCTGCTGGGATAATAAGGGGTGGGGGGGGGGGGTGAGGCGGAGGGGGTGGGGTGGTAACACTGCTGTGGTCATGCCCCTGGTGGAATCGGGGAGATATGATTAATTCTGAGTTTAGAACCAATACCTGCTGCCGGAGGTCCTGGGGAGTTGTGATTCACTGTGCAAATACTGGGTGGGGAACGTCATAAATTTGCTGCTGCTGGACACTGGAGTTGTGAGGGAGTGTTAAAATATGTGCCTTTCTTTTGTTTTCCTTTCCTTTTGTTCACCATTTTCAGATGTAATTTTTTTCTTGAAGTTTAAAGTTGTTACCCACAGTCACTAAAAGCATTGTTTATACAAATACACACATGCACAACCACACACACACACATGCACGTGTACGCACACGTGCACACACACACATGAGCAAGCCCATATATTTATAATGATTACGTATCCCTTTATAAATGGGATAGAATAAAATGTAAAACATTTGCACGCCTATACATTTCCGGGCCGCAATGTCCTCTATTGAATCAGAAGCAAAAATAATAATAATGAAAAAAATAAATAAATAAAGAAGAGAACTGAACCATACTGAAAATGGTTCCAGGTTTGCTGTAGCTGAGTCCTATTCTGCTGTCCTGGTGCCAGACAGCTGGTTTGCATGAATAAAATGGGAACAACAATAAAAGAATAATAAATGTACACCATTGGTCAAATATATTTGATCACATTATATTCAATAGGTTAACTGTGCCGTCATAGCAACATACTACCTGAACCTTCCTCAACCTTACTTGACAGAGTGTCTTGGGCATCCTTTGTAGTAAATCATCTCTCTCTCTCTCTCTCTCTCTCTCTCTTTCTCATGCCCTCATTTTTATTTTTATAACTCAGCTTTCTACATCTGAACTCAACTGTGTACTGTGCAAGGGCCTGGTGCATGTCCATGTTTGTGTAGGTTGAGTCCGTCTCTCAGAATTCCACACGCCTGCTTTTAGGCATTTTTTGCAGACCCGGGTTTGGAATGGAATGTACGAATGAACGCTCACTCAATTTGTCAATCTGGCAGGAAGAGGAGAGCTAAGAGTAGAACATGCTTTGAGCGCCCTTCTGGACTATGCACAGGCGAGGGAGAGCATGAAAGAGAGAGAGAGAGCGAGGGACTGAGGGACTGAGAGAGAGAGAGAGAGAGCGAGAGACTGAGAGACTGGGGGAGTTAGAGAGCGAGAGACTGAAGGACTGAGAGAGATAGAGAGTGAGAGACTGAGAGAGAGAGAGAGAGCGAGGGACTGAGAGAGAGAGAGACAGAGAGACTGAGAGAGATAGAGACTGAGAGAGATAGCGAGCGAGAGACTGAGAGAGAGAAAGCGAGGGACTGAGGGACTGAAAGATAGCGAGAGACTGAGGGACTGAGAGAGAGAGACTGAGAGAGAGAGAGTGAGAGACTGAGAGAGATAGCGAGCGAGAGGGGAGCGAGAGAGAGACTGAGAGAGATAGCGAGCGAGAGGGGACTGAGGGACTGAGGGACTGAGAGAGATAGAGACTGAGAGAGGGAGAGACTGAGAGAGATAGCGAGGGAGAGGGGAGCGAGGGAGAGGGGGGCGAGGGAGAGGGGAGCGAGGGAGAGGGGAGTGAGGGACTGAGAGAGATAGAGACAGAGAGAGAGAGACTGAGAGAGATAGCGAGCGAGAGGGGAGAGGGGAGCGAGGGAGGAGCTTCCCTCTGTGAGCGCTGTGCGGCGGTGTGTTTCTCGTGAATATCTTTCACAACAGCAGCTCAATTGTGCACAAGCTTCAGAGGAATGTGAGGACTTCAGATGCAAACCAAAGTGCTGGACAAAATGTCCTCTTCCCCACTTTATTTATTTATTTATTTATTTATTTACTCACTCACTTACTTACTCATTTTCCTTTCAGATGTCGAGTGGAATGTGGCCGTGTTTAAAAACTGCGGTTCTCAGCAGTCGGATATTTCGGTCCTGGGAACGGGTAAATTTAGGCTGCAGTGGAGCGGGCAGCTCGCACTGCACAACTGGGGAACGGAGGACTGTAATTAGGAGTGGAACTCGTGTGTTTTTTTTTTGACTCTGAGGAAGACGTCGTAGGGCCGTTGTAAAAACGTCCGTCCCTCCCTGTTCATTGGAACTGTGTCTTTTTGGCCCTGAGCAAAGTGTGCTCCTGTGTTCCTTATCTTGGGCCAGTCCCCGTGAATGGGTCCCGGTATGGGTTTTTTTTTAATTCTAGAAATGGAACTATAATGCCAGCCCAAATATGGAAACAGTGTTTAGGGTCATGGAGGGGTCTTGGGTCAAAAAAATGAGAATGTCAACATTGCATAACACCTTATATGCCATTTACATGAGTATGTGTGTGTGTATGTGTGCGTGTGCGTGTGTGAGTGTGTGTGAGTACGCGTGTGTGTGTGTGTGTGTGCATGTATGAGTGTGTGTGTGAATGTATGTGTGTGTGTGAGTGTGTATGTGTGTGCACGTGTGTGTGTGCATGTGCATGCATGTGTGTGTGTGATTCATTTGAAATTTTAAATAATAAACCTAGGGAAAGTGCTTGGTTGGACTTGCCGGGACTTGTTTATAGTTTATAGATGTCCGGTTCCCCCACCCAGCCCTGTCCCCAGCGATTCTGACCGTTGGACATAAGACGAGAAATAAATAAGAAACAAACTCCCAGAACAGTTGTTTGCAATAAACGAGTAAATACCAGGCTCATCCACAGGCCTGGCTTTAATTAACACAGGAAAGGTGCCTCACTTCCTCTGTCTTTGTTGTCTGACCACATCCTGTTGTAAAACAGTGTGGTGAGCAATTTAGCCAATCAGCTGCTCCGATTTAGCCAGTCAGTTTATACCTACTAAAGCAAGAAAAAAAGTTTTTTTTTTTTTGTCTGCAAATGCTGAGTCATTTTGAATGTGTGTCCTTTGACAAATTTGCCGCTAAAAGGACAATCACAATGGACGTATTCCCGATGATGAAATTCTCATCGTTCCCCTATCTTTGCTATCCTTAGTCGTAGGCCAATTTGAGCTATATTATTTCAACCCCGGCTTGCTCAGTTCCAGGTGGAACCTGACGTTAAGCGGGGGAACTTAAACTGTCTGCAGGAACGGCCGCTTTTCAAACGGAGCGTCACGTCAGCAGTTCGCTGGCTTGCGTGTATGATCCTGTGAATGGACTGGTAAATGGACTGCATTTATATAGCGCTTTTATCCAAAGCGCTTTACAATTGATGCCTCTCATTCGCCAGAGCAGTTAGGGGTTAGGGGTTAGGTGTCTTGCTCAAGGACACTTCGACATGCCCAGGGCGGGGTT
>NC_057940.1:3182854-3242854 GCF_018555375.3 Anguilla rostrata | reverse complement strand
GTGACTGTCCGAGGACATAGAAACATTTATAAACCAGCTGTCTGAGGACCTTGATTCATTATGTGCAATGTTCCTCCAAAAAAAAAAAAAAAAGAGAAATGTTTCCTCCATCATAGCTTAAAATGAATTCCAAATTCCAATTATATATAATATTCTCTGAGACATTTTCTATAAGAAGCCTGCAACAATAAAAGCGTTTTTTATTTTTGTACTGCGTTTTTTCATATTCGTTTTTTTTCCTGCTCATTTTATTTCTTTCCCACAGAGTAATCTCATTTTTGTTTTCTGCGAGGTTCTCAGTGGGTCACCAGCTTGCCGGCATTATATCACTTTAAGCCATCGCTGGATCTGGAAACCCGAATTGATGGTCAAATCTGACCATGATAACGTGGTTCAAGGATGCAGATTTCCCCTTATTTTATTGGTGGAAAAAAACAGCGAACGGTCCAAATTGCCCTCCTCGTGCATTTCTCCCCACTTTGTTTAGAGCAAAGCGTAGTGTGTCAGAGACGGAGATGCGATCACAGACACGGAGCGCTATGACTGGAGCTCACGCCCTTGGCGATGCACGATGAGTCACACTGAGAGGCCTCCATCGTCCGTGCCGCTCCACACGGTCTCCCCTCCAACCAAATTATAACGACACCATATACGGTGCGGCCGTTTTTATGTTGTTATTTTCCATAACGTCCAGTTCCACTGAATAAAATGGCCGCCGGTCCATACCCACTGGCTAACGCTCCATTTCTGTTGGTGATTCAGTGGAAAGCAACCATTAAACCATAAATCATTAAACGGCCTGGAAGTGTCTGCAGGGAATTCACCATTTAATTTAAAACGTTTATTAAAAAAAACTCCATACGGTGATTTTAAAAAAATATGTATTTTAGAATGAGGTAAAATACAATCATTCATTTTTTTTAAGTAAAAAAAAAAAAAAGAAAAGAATCCATGAAATTTGAAGTGTATGCATTCCTCTGGCTGGAGATGACAGCAGGGCTTCCCGAGTTAGTCAGCATCACTGCCCGCATGCAGGCGGTGTCAGGACGTCTGATTTTTCGGGTAACTGCTTTGTTGCACGTGCACGAGACGACTGGTGGCATGTGGAGCAAAAGGCAATTTCACGCAAGTCCAAAAACCAAAAAAACGAACTTGCGCTCCCACAAAAAATAAATGACGTAAAAATGCTGTTTTTCTTTTCTCATCTGCAGAAGTGTGACACAAGTACTTTCCTTTTTTTTTAAAAAAAAATGTGTGACCTTAAAAAAAAGTTTATGTTATTGACACACCAAACATAGCCTCCATCCCCCACCCCCCGCCCCCTGCCCCCTATCAACAATATTATCAGTTTTGCCTTTTGGGTTGTGAAGGATAAGTGAAGGATATGATCCCATTCATAACCTGAAACTATATGAATATGAATATGATATTGTGCATAAAAAGCAAAAAAAAAAAAAAGAAAAAACATGATCAATAGAGCACAGAAAAGCATTTGACTCCAAAACAAATACGTATTTGACCCAGGTCTGTAACTGAAAAACAGAAGCGCATTAGGCACACTGAAAGATTTCATTGTTGGCGTGCGTAACAAGCACGGTGAAGACTGTACCATGTGACCTGCCGACATCCAAAAAAAGCTTCGCTGCTTTGAACGGGCGTTTTTTGAACAAAAACACAACGTTTGCGGGAAAGGTTGTTGTGCCGATGCGTTCGAAATCTGGGCGAGGGGACCTGGGTAATTCTGTTTACTGCGAAACATGTAATCACTTCAGCATGCGCAGTGTGACTGATGCTATTTTTATTCATTCAGAAAGAAAAAACCAAAGAAACTACCCAGCCAGGCCTGAACTGGAAAACAGCGGGAGCCAAATTGTTCTCATAAAAGCAAACAAGGGCTGTGACGTCCTCTTAGCTATGAAAATGATTTTAAAAAATTACACTGCACTTAAGTACAGTATTTCCAAAACATTTTCTCGAATGTTTTTATTTTCTGATGGAAGTTCGTCATAAATAATAACCAGACAATAACATAACATAATAACAGATTTGTAATTTGTAATAAGTGATGTAATATGTTCTGGTGGGAGGACTGTGATGGACAAGAAACTGAATTATTAAAAATCTTGCATATTTTCTACAATATATGAAGCTCTATGAATGCACATAAGTGTGATACTACTGATACAGTCTTATCTTGGTCTCTCATACAGTGATCTTCTCCTAAACGTATACATCATATGTAGCTCTTGATAAGAGTGCCCATTAAATGAATGTAAAATAATGTAATTTTCTTACAACTTTTTGGGATTTTCTCCTGAGAACGAAACAACAAACTGAAAGGACTAACCACATATTTGTTAAATACTTTTCCACGCTTTACTGATCTTGTCTGGTGCATCGGAACGAATGAAATGCTCTCAAAAAGTGCAAGCCCTGCCTTCTGTTCATATTGGCTGAGTTAATTACACCAGGCAAGATCAACAGAGCACAGAAAAGTATTTGACTCCAAAACAAATAGGTATTTGACCCAGGCCTGCTAACCAGTCAACGTGACAGGCCGGCCGAGAAGCTCTAGGGAAATGTTTTCTTCGAAAACCCAGGGAAAGAAACGTCTGCGGGTTTGCCGGGCAGGCAAGGGCAACGGCTACACCAGGGGCACGTGAGGAGTGTTTTTGCGCGTGCATTTCACGTGTGCGAAACGCCGTACAGCCGCTGCGATCGACGGCTTCTCCGAGAGAGAGGAAAAAAGACAGAAAATTTACATTAAAGCGATTCTGCTGCGCGCATTTGTCTCTTGAGATGAATCGACAAAAAAAAGGGGGGGCGTGGTTTCACAGTGGGACCGTTTGAGGAAGTGCTGCGGTGATTTGCCGGGGACGCAGAAGAACGCGACACGGGGAACTAGGCGATGGTTCGGATGTGTCACAACCGTCTCTCACAGCCTCTGTTGTGTTGTGGCGTGTGTGTGTGTGTCACGTCCGAAAATAAAAGCGCTCACAGGAAGTGTTCTATTCAGACACACACTGACTTGCCCCTTTCATTGGCTGTGTGGGGTGGGTGCTGCTATTGGTGTTGTGGGGGGGGGAGGGGGGGAGGAACAATGGGATGCCTTTTTTTTTTTTTTTACAAAAGCTCAGTTTGTTGCCCACTGGACCCCGTCAATTCAGCTTTGTGCTGAAGGGCGAGTCATGTGATCAGGACGCTGGCTGCCCACTGGCCGGAGAGACGGAATGCCTCGGCCTCTCACCCAGGAGGGAGGGTGGGAGTTGGAGGAGGCCTGCTATGCCTGGACTGTGTTAAAGATGCTCTGCATACCTAGTGGATCCTGGACTGGTGGGCAAGCTGGCCATGCTCACAAAGACCCCTGCAGGACAATAGGAAATGCCAGTAGCACCCCCAGGGGTCAGATATGGTACTGGCACCACACACACACACACAGGCACACAGGCACACACACACACACACACTCACACACACACTCACACACACACACACACAGACACACACACGGGCACACACACACACACACACACACGCACACACACACACACATATACACACAGGCAAACACACACACACACGGGCACACACACACACTCACACACACACACAGGCACACACACTCACACACACGGGCACACACACACATACACACACACAGGCACACACACACAGGCACACATCACACACACACACGGGCACACACACACACTCACACACACAGCACACACACACAGGCACACACACCACACACACACACACACACACACACACACACACACCACACGGGACACACGGGACACACACAGGCACACACACACACACACACACACACACACACACACACACACTCTCACACACACGCCCACACACTCTCACACACACAAACACACACACACACACACACACTCTCACACACCCTCACACACATACGCCCACACACTCTCACACACACAAACACACACACATACACTCTCACACACTCTCTCACACACACACATGCCCACACACTCTCTCACACACACACATGCCCACACACGCCCACACACACAAACACACACACACACTCACACACACACACACACACACACACAACACACGGACCAACCAACACACACACACACCACTCATAGACACACCTCACACACACACCACACACTCCACACACACACACAACACCACACACTCTCCACACACAAACCACACACACTCTCACACACAACACACACACACCCCCACACACACAACACACACACCTCCACACACACACACACAACCACACCAACACACACACACTCTCTACACTACCATCACACACACACACACCACACACACACACACCACACACACCACAACACCACACACTCTCACACACACACGCAAGCTACAACAAAACACACACCTCACACACACCAAAAATCAGAGACTCTCACGCACATAACACATCAATCCACTCTCTTCTCAATTACAAACACACAACATCAACCAAACACAGACACTCACAGCACACACGGTGGGCATGTCACATGAAACACATACACCTTCGAAATCAGGATCAGGTCAATAATTGTTCATTTTGTCCGATTAAAAAAATACTATGCAAATGCACGTAATAGCAAAGTTGTGGGGCTCTGTTTAATGTGCGATCGTCGATCCTTCTGGTCTAATGAGGGCCAGGCCGTCAGCTGGTTCCTTGATGTCCCGCTGCAGGTCGTTGAATGCAGCGTAATTACACGACGTCACATTCGCACGCACGCACTCTCATGAGTGCACAGACACATGCAGCTCCCTCCATCACACCGCACACGCACGCACAACGCACACCATGCATACACACACACACACGCACGCACGCACGCACACACACACACACACACGCATGCACGCACGCACACACACACACAAATAGACACAGAACGTCCCAGTGCTTCAGCAAGGGGAGTAGGTTGACTTGAGTCATATATTCTGTTCCGGAACTCTCCAAATTAACCCAAAAACTGGTAGACGTGGGTGCTGGCTTATGTTCTGTTCCCACGCTAATGGGACGTTATGTTCTATTTTCCACCTGCTTCTTTGACATGTTATCCGTTACTAACTGGGCATAACCAGCACCGCTGCCAGGATAACTGGTCTCCCCACACCCAACCTCGCGGAGCTAAGCAAAAAGGCCACTGCACGCATCGCAACCTCAACAGAACAGGACATCACACACCCACTCAATCACCACCCTACCCTACTGCCCTCCGGGCGCAGGTGCAGAGCACTGAGGTGCAGAAGGGCTCGCTTTGGGAAAAGCCTGATCCCTGCGGCCATAACCACCCTGAACAATGGGCCTCGCCGAGCAGGCCTGAGTGTGTACTGCTGTCTGTCATTGTGTGCTGTTGCTGTGTGCTGTTGTATGTACTGTCGTCTGATGGGTACAGTGCTGTGGAAAGGAATTTCCCCTTGGGGACAATAAAGTCTAAAGTCTCAAACACCTGACCCAACCAATAAACCAATCAGGGTGTCCAGTCAAGACGGTGATTAGTCGAGGTTTTAAAGGGACCACGTTAAAATACATCACAAACACAAATGTATGTCGTACCATAAAATTTAATTTATGCACCAACACGGATGCACTGTAAAATGTCATTTTCACAGTGGATGTTATTTATGTAGCCAACCTGAGAATGAATTTATGACTAGGAAAAGCTGCAACCAATGTTACAGTATGTCAGAACATGTGTTTTTCTGTTTTTCGTCTTATCTTTATTTAAAAAACAAGGCCCTTTGTTTATACTGCTTCATAAGTTTCACTGGAATTTTTTACATTTGACATTTGAAGTGCTGCTTGTGTGTGTTTGTACCTACTGTTATCAGTCCATATTTCATTTATTTTTATTGTCAAAAAAAAAACAAACGTCCAGAAAACCACCTAATCGTCTTTTTCCCACCACTAAAATTATATAATCCAAAAAAAAAAAACACCCTTAAGAGTGTTGCTGACATATTTGAGGAAACCTTCCTGATGGATGCGTTTGTTTTGTGCAGAAGTGGCTGTGTTTCCATTTCCTTTGTGGAAGAAGCAGGAGAAGCCTAATGGAGTTTCCTCAGTGGCTGAGTCACTGTGAGTTTCCAGCGTTGAATGAAGCGGGGGGGAGCGGGGGGAGCGGGGGGGGGGGGTTGCAGGGCGCTGGCCGCTGGGGATTGTGGGTAAGTGCACGTGTCCAGAACGTTCTGCCGCTCCGGACACCCTCTCACCCGCCTGCGTCTGTTTCCCTCAGATAAAGCAAAAGGCCACCTCTACATTGAGGAAACACACACACACAAATGCACACACACACACACATATATGCACACATACACACACACATGCACACATACACGCACACACACATGCACATACACACAGACACACACACACACACACACATACACGCACACACACATGCACACACACACATGCAAATGCATATACACACACACATGCACATACATACACACATGCACACAGACACATACATATGCACACCCATGCACACACACACACATGCACACACATTACATTACATTACATTACAGGCATTTGGCAGACGCTCTTATCCAGAGCGACGTACAACAAAGTGTATAACCATAACCAGGAACAAGTATGACGAAACCCCTAGAGAGAAGTACCGGTCCAAGTACAGGGAACAACCGCATAGTTCAACCTGGACCCTGGTGGTTAAACTGATTAACACTAACAACGAGAACGGCAACAACGCAATCTATGGAAAAATAAAAATAAATAAAAATACAAGTAGTCGTTAAGACTGGCGCATCAACTAAGTCACCTATTAAACAGCTGCCTAGTTACAACCCTAAGTTTAGTCATTTACAGGGGGGGAAGGGATGGGGAGAGGTGCAGCCTGAAGAGGTGGGTCTTCAGTCGTCGTTTGAAATGGGTCACAGTCTCAGCTGTTCTGACCTCCACAGGGAGGTCATTCCACCATCGTGGGGCCAGAACAGAGAGGAGACGTGTTCTGGAAGTGCAGGTGCGAAGAGGGGGAGGTGCTAGGCGTCCTGAGGTAGCAGAACGGAGGGATCTGGCTGGCATGTAGGGTTTGAATATCTTTTGAAGGTATGCTGGGGCTGATCCCTTGACTGCCTGGTATGCTAGAACCAATGTTTTGAATTTGATGCGAGCTATAACAGGCAGCCAGTGGAGGGTAGTGAGCAGGGGAGTTACGTGGGAGTGTCTGGGGAGGTTGAAGACCAGACGAGCCGCAGCATTCTGAATGAGCTGCAGGGGTCTGGTGGCAGATGCCGGTAGTCCAGCCAGAAGAGAGTTGCAGTAGTCCAGGCGGGATAGAACCATTGCTTGGACCAGGAGCTGGGTTGAGTAGGTGGTGAGAAAGGGGCGGATTCTGCGGATGTTGTATAGGAAAAATCTGCATGCCCGGGTTACTGCTGCAATGTTGTTGGAGAGGGACAGCCTGTTGTCCATCATCACTCCGAGATTCTTGGCGCAGGGTGATGATGTCACTACGGTGTCCCCTAAGGAAATGGAAAAGTCGAGGAGGGGAGAGGATAGAGCAGGAATAAAGATTAGCTCCGTCTTTCCCGGGTTGAGCTTCAGGTGGTGATTGTCCATCCAGCTCTGTATGTCCCTCAGGCAAGCGGAGATGCGGGCGGGGACCTGTGTGTCCGATGGGGAGAAGGAGAGAAAGAGTTGCGTGTCGTCGGCATAGGAATGATAGGACAAGCCATGGGCAGATATTACAGGGCCAAGGGATCTGGTGTACATGGAGAAGAGAAGGGGACCAAGGACTGAGCCCTGGGGAACTCCGGTGGTGAGGGGACGGGGTGGTGATACCTTACCCGCCCAGGCAACCTGGAAGGAGCGGTCAGAGAGGTAGGACTCAATCCAGTCAAGGACTGTGCCGCGGATCCCTGTTGCTGCCAGGGAGGACAGGAGGGTAGAGTGGTCCACAGTGTCAAATGCAGCGGAGAGGTCTAGGAGAATCAGGACAGAGGAGAGGGAGGCTGCTCGTGCGGCATGGAGTGACTCACTGACCGAGAGGAGTGCAGTCTCAGTCGAGTGGCCAGGCCTGAAGCCAGACTGGTGGGGATCAAGCAGGTTGTTCTCAGAGAAATAAGCAGAGAGCTGGTTAGATGCAGCACGTTCGAGTGTTTTGGATAGGAAAGGGAGGAGAGATACCGGGCGGTAGTTCTGAATGACTGAAGGATCTAGTGTGGGTTTCTTCAGCAGCGGGGTGATGTGGGCCTTCTTGAAGGATGAGGGGAAACATCCAGAAGATAGGGATGAGTTCACGAGGGAGGCGACAAAAGGGAGGATGTCTGGTGTGATTGCTTGAAGGAGAGATGAGGGGATAGGGTCGAGGGCGCAGGTGGTAGGGCGGTGGGTGAGCAGAAGCTGGGAGACTTCAGTGTCTGAGAGGAGAGAAAATGTGGAGAAACAGGGGCGGAGGACGCAGAGGGGGCGGAGGACGCAGAGGGGGCGGAGGACGCAGAGGGGCAAAGGAGGTGCGGATGTCTGCAATCTTTTCGTCAAAGAATGCTGCAAAGTCATCTGCAGTGAAGGAAGATTGGGGTGGAGGAGGTGGCACGCTGAGGAGAGAAGAGAAAATAGAGAAAAGTTGACGAGGGTTAGAAATGGAGTTATGAATTTTGGTTTGGTAGAATTTTGCCTTAGCGGCAGTGACAGAAGAAGAGAACTCTTTCAGGAGAGACTGATAGGCTGAGAGGTCAGATGGGTCCCTGGATTTGGCCCACTTCCTCTCAGCAGCGCGGAGGGTGGCCCTGGAGGTGCGCAGGATGTCAGACATCCATGGACTGGGAGGGGATGAACGTGCTGGCCTAGGGACGAAGGGGCATAGGGAGTCGAGTGCTGAGGAGAGAGATGACGTCAGGGTGGAGGATGCAGAGTTAGTGGGGAGCTTGGAAAATGATTGAAGAGTGGGGAGGGAGGCAGTCACTCTGTGAGCAAGAGAAGAGGGTGATAGGGAGCGGAGGTTACGGCGGACAGTGACAGTGGGGATGGGAGGGGGAGAGGGAGGGTGTGGAGAGAGGGGGAGGGAGAAGGAGATGAAATGATGGTCAGACGTATGCAGGGGGTAACCGTAAGATTGGAGCTGGAGCAGGTCCTCAGGAAGATCAGGTCTAGGAGGTTGCCTGCCTTGTGGGTTGGAGGAGAGTGTTGTAGGGAGAGGTCAAAGGAGTGAAGTAGTGGTAGGAAGGCAGCAGACTGGGAGGCTTCTAGGTGGATGTTAAAATCTCCGAGGAGGATCAGCGGGGTGCCGTCCTCAGGAAGGAGCTGAGCAGGGTGTCTAGCTCATCCAGGAAGCTTCCCAGGGGCCCCGGGGGGCGATAAATAACAATAATATAAAGGTTAGCAGGGTAGGTGATAGAGACAGGATGGAATTCAAAGTGGATATGGACAGGTCAGGGAGGGGAGAACAGAGAATTTCCAGGTGGGGGAGATCAGTAGACCAGTACCACCACCACGGCCAGATCGCCGGGGGGTGTGGGAGAAGGAGTAGGAGGATGAGAGGGCAGCAGGAGTGGCAGAGTTGTCTGGTGTGATCCAGGTCTCTGTGAGGGCAAGGAACTGCAGGGATTGGAGGGAGGCATAGGCAGAAATGAAGTCTGCCTTGCGCGTAGCAGACTGGCAGTTCCATAGTCCCCCTGTGACCGTGAAGTTCTCACAGGGGGTCAGCGGGGGGTAGCAGAGGTTAGAGGGGTTCCGTTGTCGGGGGGGGCCACGTCGCTGGAAGCGCCTTCTGAGGGGGAGAGCACAGACTGGAATGGGGAACTGGCTCATAAACTAGGAGGGAGCGACGCTAGCGTCGCTCCGAATGTACCTAATTAGCAGCTGAAAAGCTGAGTCGAATAACGCACTGATTACAGGTTAACAGTTTGTGATAGTGCAATAATCGCAATCTATCAATTCTAAGAATCAAACAATCTAAAAACAAAGACACCTAACGCAACCTAAAACCAAAGACCAGTTTCCACACAGGGAAAAGTTTAAAATCTAACGCGGTATGCAATTAGTAAATGAACGCAGATACTTATCCACTCTAGCAGGACGGATTTCAGCAGTTCTACGCACCTGGACGAATTATACACTTACTGCCTAAACTGGGAGTTAGCAGGGCTAATAAGGCGTCGCTCCGAATGTACCTAATTAGCAGCTGAAAAGCTGAGTCGAATAACGCACTGATTACAGGTTAACAGTTTGTGATAGTGCAATAATCACACGCACACGCACACACGCACTCACACACACCCACACACTCACACACACGCACACACACACACACATTACACCACTGTATTTGTTTTCCCAGCCAGTAACTCTCTCACAGATTTCCGCTCAGCCGAGCCTGGGCAAGGAGGCCGGTGTCCGACTCCAAAATGACCCTGCACCTGCTGCACAGTCTCCCAAGCCCACGGTACCCTTCTGAGGGAATGCCAAAATACCACTGAATATGTTTGGAACAACTATATGAACAATGTTTAATTTAAGGATTTAATTTTTACATGGTCACTTTTTTTTACATTGTTTATCATTTTGGATGGTTTTTTCTTCAAAATGTACTGAACCAGAAAATACAATTTCAATTCATTCATTATTTGTGCAAAAAGACAAAATGATTGCAATGATGTTGAGAAAGTATTTGAGTAATTCAAGTCTATTAAAAAACAGACTGGAATGCTTTATGAAAAACTACCAACTACCTTTGCATAAAGACACCAGATATAAGTTAAAAACCCTCTTGCAAGTGCGGCAGGAAGGAGGTTGTGGCCAGTGACTCCGCCCATAAAAGGAAACCCCTGTGACTCATCCTTACCAATAACACAGAAACAAGGAGATCTTAGACAGGGAGATCACAGCTAGCCAGCTTTGAGTTGTTCACCGCACCGGATGTCCAAAAATACACATGGAGCTCTGACCCCTCATTTCAGTCCCCATCCTGTGCTGCTGTGCTGTCAGAACCAATCAGACCCTTCTCACATGTCACATGTCATTTGTGCAAAAAATAAATAAATAAATAAATAAATATGGCTAAAGACCAAGTCTCAACATTGACCAAAAATCAAAAGATAGAATTTTCTTTTTCTTCATTAGCACAGTTGAGTTGAGCAATCGCTAAAACTAACTCACCAAATTATTTTGAAGGTTTTATTCTGTGTGACTGAGCACAGCACTGTTAGATCAGAAGTATTCACAGTAAAATGTCCAGTGTTAATTCAACTCTAACTGTGTATGTTCAGATTCCTACATTCCAGAGTGGGAACAGTTGTTATCTGTTAAGAGTTGAACTAACACAGTGAAGAGTTGAATTAACGCTGGGCATTTTACTGTGTAGAGACATGCAACAGAGATGTGCTGAGGAAAATAATGCAAGTAATAAAGAACCATCCATCCATTATCTGTACCCGCTTAAGGACCTTATGGAGGTACCCACAGCACCACCGTGCCACTAGAAATGAAGAACGTAACAGTGTTCATTATTAAGAACAGTGTTTATTGTTTGAATTTTCATTTATGTAAGCTTTCTGTGATCAAACCCAAAACATTTTTGAGTGTCTGCTGCACTTTGTGGATTGACCTGTGAATATAAACGGCTATCACCTGATTTAAACAAAACATGAATACATACATTGTATTACTTTGTAAGTAATTGAAATTCCTATATCAGACTAATGATCAAACAATAAGCTGTTGTTATGTCATACATTTATTATTCTGTTGTACGTGAGCGCACACACCATGTAGTTTTACTAAAAAAGTGCACTAATAATTTCAGTAATTGACAGAAACACAAATTTAAAATTGGCATAAGTCTGAAAATGTATCTAGTTAATGAATCAATTAATGAATCAAACAATCGCTTATCAAGGAATTAATGAAGACAGCACTATTAGACAGAATAACATGCTTTTATGAGAGACCAGAAAGTAATAACACCTCATTTTAACATTTGAATGTCTGAAGCATGAACAGGTAAGTGCAGTGTCCTTAGTGTAAAATGGTACGTATGTATACTGAATGTGAACACCTATGTGTTTTCACAAGTTGGCCTTTCATTTCAGACATTTCAGTAATTTTTTCAAACTTTGTATTCCTTGTTGCAACAATTCCTATATAGATTGTATTTATTCCAGTAAAATATGTATTTTGTCTTCAAATTTTGCCTTGTGGGAGGCATCTATCCGTCTGCAGAGTTTCTCATGCCTTAAGGTAAGTGAAATGTCTTGGCGAATCTTGCAGCTCACTTAGTCAAACGTCATCTTATATGCTTTGGATGGAGCATGTGAGTCGTGTTCTTGCATCTTGAATGGTCTTGCATAGTCATATCTAAAAAAAAAAAAAAAAGGCCACCATCAGCCAATCAGTTGTCAGAAGGCATGTGACAGGTTTAGTAATAGCTGATCATCATGAAACTTTTTTGTTTATTTTGGAACTATGAAACTTGTCAGGTATTTTCCAATGGAGAAGAAGAGCAGAAGAAGGTGAAGAAGAAGAATTTTAGCAAAAACAATAGGGGTCCTACGCACCCTTTGTGCTTGACCCCCTAAAAATTATTCTTAGCCAGTAATCTTAATACATGCATAAGAGCATTAATACACACCTGTCTTATCCTTCCTTCCACTCTGCTCAGCAGTCCCTCAGGTGGAACCCAGAAACCACACCCTTCCTGTTAACCACCTTTGAAGGCACGGGGACTGTGATCACATGCTTCAGGAAACATTCCCCTCTATAGAGATGTATACATGCACAATGGAAGGAAAACAGTGAAGAAACCTCAAGATCTCACTAGCATCCGGAGATAACAAGTCCTTTTTGGTACAGTAGGTACTTGTGACATAATAGCACTGATTGCACGTGAGCATGAGCCTTTCTGTCACTATGAGTACATGCTTCTACATACGTGTGTGTGTACAGACACGTGTGAGCATCTGCTTGTGTTTGCATATGAATGCGGAAGACAGAGCTGGGAAGCAGGTTCATGAAGTTACCCGCTTATGTAGGAGTAGAATTGGCAGTCGGGATCAGACGTGCAGGCTTCTTGGCAGCTCTGTGCGTTGTTCACCTGGATGGAGCGCCTGTTGGACCCTGGAAAGTGTATGTTTTCATACGAAGTCCTCACGCATTCTGTAGACGGGAACAATGGTCACCTGCACACCTGCACTACTGAACTCTGGGAGGTTTTCAAAGACAATCGGCGGTGTGAAGTCAGGGGAATGTTCCCCAACATTCGCCCTCACCGTCTGAGGACTCACAGAACCGTGTTGGGTAGCCTGAGGTGACTCCTTCATCTGAAGTATGGGACCGTTCTTCTTTGGTGTTCTTTAAGAAGCAAACCATCGTGTCCCTGGAAAGAGAGAGTGCCTGCTTCACTGCTTGGCTCGTTTGCATATTACAAAAACCTCAATGAAAATGGTTGAATTGTTAAATAAAAAATGTACAACATGCCTTGCGTATGAATAGAAGGTGCAATGTGGATGGATGGTGCATAAAAATTGGCAGTATTCAGGTGAGGGTGAAGGAATCTCCTCAAAGTCATACCCGGGAAAATTTGTGTTGGTTTGCAACTTGTACCGGCATTCTGCAGGAAAATGAACATCAAAGTACATAATACCTACATCCACATATCAGCACAGGTGCCAAGAAAAAAGTAAATCATTAAAGAAAAGAAATCTCACTCTCAGTTAAACATGCTGCTTCTAAGAAGGGAAAACTGGAAAACTGAAACTTTATACCATTAAAGAAACAACACCCTCGTGGTCTAAAAGAGCATTTTGACATCAGTGTGTTTTGGTAATTTTGTGATATACTGTACATATAAACAACACTATTATTTCAGCAAAATAATATAATTTTGTTTGTATTGCGTATTGAGTATGATGTTTGACATGAATCTGACTATAGAAGCTTTTTTTTGTGTTTTGGAACAGACCAGATTCCAGATACTCCAATGAATATAGAGCAAGTATGTCTGTGTATTTGTGTGTGGATGTGTGTGTGTTTGTATGTACGTGTGCATATGTGGCTAGGCCCACATAGCTCAGGAGGTAAGAGTGATTGTCTGGCAGTCGGAGGGTTGCCGGTTCGATCCTTCACCCTGGGTGTGTCAAAAGTGTCCCTGAGCAAGACACCTAACCCCTAATTGCTAATGAGCCAATGAGCTAATTGGTACCTTGCATGGCAGCCTTTCACCATTGGTGTGTGAGTGTCTGTGTGAATGGGTGAATGAGAGGCATCAATTGTAAAGCGCTTTGGATAAAAGCGCTATATAAATGCAGTCCATTTACCATGTATCATGTGTGTGTGCAAGCGTGTGTGTGTGTCCGTGCATGTGTGTGTGTGTGCGTGTGTGCGTGTGAATGTGTGTATGTGTGTGTGCATGTGTATGTGTATGTGTGTGTGTGTGTGTGTGTGCATGGGGGGAGTGGAGAGGGGGGGTAATGTTGTGTGTACAAACTGTTTCTGTCCGTGCTGCTGCCAGTACAAATTGTGTGTGAGAAGCCACTTGTCACTCCGTTCGAGAGCTGGACTTTTGGGGGACTGGGAAAAACCCTGAAGTGTTTCAGCCAGCAGCCATTTCTAAAGAGAGAGCCACAGCAAATATGAAGACATTCACAGCATTAAAAACACCTCTGCTCTGAAAATGTTAGAGTCTGTAGCTGTTCAGGGCTGTGGGAATACATTACATTACATTACAGGCATTTAAAAGACGATCCTATCCAGAGTGACTTACACAACTTTTTACATAGAATTTACATTTATACAGCTGGATATATACTGAAGCAATGCAGGTTAAGTATTTGCTCAAGGGTACAATGGCAGTGTCCTACCTAGGAATCAAACCTGTGACCTATAGGTTACAAGACCAGCTCTGACCTGTATTGAGGTTGTGAGAAGTGTTCGTTAGTAAAGGAGAAGATCTGGCAGCCTGGGTCTTTAGTGCAAGCCTTCTGACAGTCCTCATAGTCCGCTACATAGAGCTTCGCGAAATTGGATCCTCCAACGTCAATATCTTTATAGACAGCTGACAGACAAGCTGCAAAACACACAAAGCCATTAGTCATCACACTGATGCCTTGAATTCATACAGATCCATGCAGACTCTGTTCTCAAACAGATCCTATTTTTATGCTAGGACAAAACACTGGGGTATGACTGAGAGCATGGAATTCTGGGAATTATGGGAACCTATTCTGGGAATTATGAATCTTCACTCCCATGTCATCTCTATTGCCCTTTCCCATTCCTTGAAGATAGAAATGGCCGACACCTCTCTACCAATGCCTAAAAATATCTGCTATATACTGCAGTACAGTGAACAACATTACATTTTACATTTCTTTGGTTGATGCTTTTATCCAAAAAATAAGTACAATGAGTGCATACCGAAGGTCATTGGAACAAGTGTAACATGAATGATTAGGTATTAATAATTATGCTATTATGGCTAGGGTTACTGCTATATACATAATTTCAGTTCTCCAGTACAAGGACTGAAAGGGCATTCCCCAACAATACAACATGTCACCCCAATGGTAAAATAGCCAAAGAATTGGGTGATCTGACACTCTTACTTACTTTTTCTGCTGCGATTTTCACAGGAATTCAGCGCGTAGCCAGAAGTGATGCCTTCCCTATTAATAATTTTGGGTGGTTTTTTGGAGTCCGTGTACTTCAGGTAGCAGTAGAACTGGCTGAAAGACCAGAGACACACAGAATGAAATCTGTTCCCTTCAAGCACGATGCAGAATGCAGAGACCACGTCACACACCGTTACACACCCCTGGGTGGACAGAAGAGCTGGACAAAGGGAGACGAACAAATTCCGTTTTTCACTGGCAATTTATCAATCATTGAGAGAGAGAGAGAGAGAGAGAGAGAGAGAGCAGTTTCATAATACAGGGTTAGAAAATTAAATAAAAGAAAAAACTTCTATCCCCCTCACGTAAAATAAATCAACAAAACCAGGCAGCTTTTCAGCCCACTCCCCATTCAATCACACTCTCGTTCTCTCTAGGCAAAAATGGCCGCCATTTTTTTCGGCATCAGCCAGGTAATCTGAAAAACCCCAAAGCCGCGCCATTTCCCCTGCCCCCCCCCCCCCCCCCCCCTTCCTGCCACCTTAATGAGGCTCCCGTGGCTATTTAAATGGCAAAAATAAGCTAAAGGACCATACTCGTTGTTCTCGGTCCAATCAGATCGAAGAAATGAGAAAAAGAGGCATAAGTGGTGCTGAGTGCAGGCGATCTGGCAGTGGATCGCATCTGGAGAGAGGATCTGCAGGATGTCATTTCCTGGGAAGTCCACATCCTCCTGGAGCTCAGGATTGCACCCTGTGGAAAAAGCCCATCAACGTCAACAATGTTACAGCCAGCTCACCGTGTTTCTGCATCTCTGACAAAACATTGAACTCTGACAATACTGTCCCTCTCCCCCTTTTTCAAAGTCAACAATCTCTTTTTTGCGATATCTACTTTTGGAATAATGGCTTCTACCTTCACTGAGAGATGCTCCCCAGAGAAGAACTAGGCACAACAGAACCAGGCTCATTTTCATTTCGGAGCTACAAGGATTCTCATCCCAAACTGACCAGACAGGGACAGTCAAGCTGATATTTGTAACCCTTGAAGTCTAAAGTTCAAGGGTGTGCAAAGTTTATGGGCTAACATGTGACTATTCCTTGCAGTTTATTTATTTATCTTGTCATTATGCCACAATGACCTTGACCTTGATTTTTCCCTATAAAATAAATAACCAAGCAGACATGCATGTTACATTGCGTTTGTCCCTCTAACATAAGCAAGCAAATAAATACATAAAAAATGAATTCTGCTCACATTATCAAATGTTACCGTAGGTATTTTGTGTCTACTTTATCTTTAAATCCAGATTGGGTCAATTATCTCATTTTACTTGTGTGTTCGTTTGTGTTTTTCTTTTTATCCTGACCATCCAGTTTCTTCATGGAATCAGCAACATGGCTCCTGGTGGTCATTTTGGTAATTTCTGTAGAAAACCCTGAAAAGCAGCAAACGTTACTGTATAGGTATGGGGCACACCCCGCAAAGGTGTACCTAGGCGGATGGCATACCTACCATCCCAATTAATAAACGAATGAACAAATGTTACATGAAGTTTCCTTGTTAGTTCTTCCAGATCATGTAACAATGAACACAGTTTAATTCCAAAGATGAGAGGGTAAAGAAAGGTTTGTCATTTTTTTGAATGAAGGTGCCTTAAAAATGATATTTTTTCTGCAAATCTGTTCTTTACAACTAGATCTTGTTGTCAAAGCAGTTTTATGTTGTTTAGAGGATTACAGAGTTATTTGGCTGTATTCTGCAAAAAAACAAACAAACAAAAACACACACACACACACGCACTCACACACACAGCCCTTCTGTTGAAGGCTACATTTGAACAGGGATCAGAAAAACCTGCAGTAGGATTAATAATTGGAGCGTTTTACAATCTGGAACAAAAACACTGGTTGACATCACGTTTACTTCACAGCTTAAGCCAGTGCTGTCACTTTAAAAAAATGTTTTTTACATTTATTCTGAAGCACTCAGACCATTGTCAGCATCAAAGCAATGCATGCAGGATCTTTATTATTAAAGCTCTTCTCCAGGGATCTGCCTCATGCATGGGTCAGAAGATCAGACTGTTGTGGCTTATGCATGGAGATGAAAACAGATGAGAAAGCCCTCATCTTTCCCCCCCACGGTGGACAATTCAAAAGGGTTTTTAATGCGGAATAAAATATGGGGAAACCGGTATTAGGTAAGCCCTCAAAATCACCTAATGGCGATTTAAAAGCTGTAGCTGCCAGTACCTTACGTTATTTAATGTTATTCATGTCCCTTAGCTTATGCCCCACTCTTACCCAGAATGCCGTTTGTATTTTCATTTCTCCAGCATTGTGTATTTGTTCCACTGGTGATGCATCGATTAAGTGATGAAGCTCAGGTTAAACACCTGAGAAGGCAATCTGGTCATAAATGCAGGTCACTGTCCCTTTAAGAAAGGGAATCTGGTCATCAATGCAGATCACTGTCCCTTTAAAAAAGGGAACATGATTATAAATGAAGGTCACTATCCCTTTAAGAATTGACTGTCTGGCATTGTAGCACATGGCTGGGCGATGCTGGTTACTCCTGTGTGGCCAGCATCCTGAGGCTTTGTCTGGCTAATGTGTTGCCAACTTAGCAAATTTGTTGCTAGATCAAGCAACTTTTCAGACCACATCGCCATTAAAAAAAATGCATCAATTAGGCATGAAACCCAAAGACATCTCAGCCTTCTACTTAATCAGTACCATTCACCTCCATGTAGCCACAACCTGGTCTATATGGGTCAAATTTTTTTTGTTTGTCCTTTTGTTTTGTTTGCCGCCCCATAGAAACTGCACAGAGAAATTGTTTAAAACACACCTCTTTAAATCTTTTAATCTAAAAAAACAACAACAATCATTCTCTCTCTTTATCATGTAGGGCGTGGGGAGACAGCCTTGAGCGTGGCTCTTATATGACTGTATCTGTACCCATCTCTAGCTCTTATGATGGTGCCCGCCATGCGAAAAGCACTTTTGTAAGTCGCTTTGGCTAAAAGCGCCCACTAGCTAGCCCGCTAATGGCTATATCCTTATTTGCCATAACTTTGCCCAGAGCCTGATTTGTGCGGTTGTCAAGGCAACTATGTAATTTTCACCTAGAAGGTTTTCACCAAGAGCTGGTTTTGCTTTGAAAACTTGTTCCTGGTTGTGGCTAACTGGATCGCAAGCAGCACACACTGGTTGTGCAAAGAACCGTTATCATGTTCTAGATCTTGTCAAATGACATGACCAGCCATTGTGAGCGCAACGGGAAAAAAAGCATTGCGAGAACATGTTTTTGAAACTATAAGAGCGTTGTGGAGCCGAAAGTAATTCCATCAGATATTTGAAAATGGAGCATCATAGTTCTGGCAGGCCACGAGAGTCAAGCGCTCCGGCTGAATCAGCTGATGGCTCAGCTGAGTGATGTTCGCCTATCACAGTACATTCACTAACAGGGCGGTCTATAAGAGCGTTGAGAAAACTATAAGAGCGTTGTGGAGCCGAAAGTAATTTCATCAGATATTCGAAAATGGAGCATCATAGTTCTGGCAGGCCACGAGAGTCAAGCGCTCCGGCTGAATCAGCTGATGGCTCAGCTGAGTGATGTTCGCCTATCACAGTACATTCACTAACAGGGCGGTCTACTTAAACAGCCTCCCTCTACTTATTCGGCTGCTCCTCCTGCATGCAAGCGCTGCACGTTACTTCGTAAATCGGCGCTTCTTCCTGCAATCCAGCTACGGCATGCTGCCAGTGTAAACCATGTCTGCTTGCTGCATGTTAGATGCTATGAGGAAGTCTTGCTATTTATTTGCATCGCTCCTTACCTCTAAGCTCTATAGCTGCAGCAGGCAGGCGATCCATTTGGGGCCAGCCACGCAAAGAGTTGTTTAAGTGGCATATTCCAGATATTGAGGATACCGGTGCACTGTCTTCACTGTTAACTGGCCAGGGAGCTTCATGGAAGCTGCTGCCACGTCCATATCTGCTAGCTGCAGATTCTTGCCGGGTAATGTCATCAACCTTATTTAAATTCTGCTGAGCTCTGAGTCTAGCGGTAAACGCATAATATACACAGTGTTGCCAACTATTTCTATGGAAAGTAGCTATGGCCTCCTCTAAAAGTCGCTGAATTGACAACACCGAATATACACATTCGATTGCGGGGACGTCTCACAGAGGGGCAGGTTCCAGAATATCGCAAGTCTTTCGCTAAAAGCGGAAACGTTCCAACATATGCGGGCACAAGTTAATGGCATGCTTATTGTCGAGTTTCTCCACCAGAGTCAACGCTAGATGCTGTCACTGCTAAAGAATCCCTGGCGTGAATGCTTTAGGCTACCTTCCGGAACGCAGTACAATTGGGTCGTACGCTACATCCCCTACTTGATCAGAGCGGGGTCTTCCAATCAATTGTTTTACGCGAATTTGGGATTCATGCACGTAAATCTAAGCGGAAATGTCTGAATTGGGAAAATGCCAAAGTTCTCACGCTTGGCTGAGATGGAAAAGTAGGGTGTATCGATAAAGAATATTTGTTCATTGTGAACGGCTAATGGATTAAGGGCAGTCGCTACCACGCAGCTACTAGATAGCCCCCATGTCTCACACGGGCTATAGTTTGTGTATTTGTAGGTTAATGGCCTACTTCCTGGTGTAAACAGTTATTCCGGAAGGATTGGGCTGCAAGATGGCAGTTAAACTCTGTTATAGGTTTGGCAGATTGAACATGGGCGACAGGGCGTGTTGCAAAGAGCAGAGATGCAGAGTCGTCTAAATTGTTCAAAGCTGCATTCTACCCTTCGCTGAATCGCTACACTACAAGGAGTGTTAGACTGTTACCGGCAAGTAGGCTACAGCCAATGTTGTAAAAATGCAAAAGCTTCGGCTTTCAACTTCAGAAACAGAAAGTTTTCTCCACTGATTCACGATTTGCGCTTAAAAAGCCGGTTCCCTATCGGGACCCAATCATCGTGACAGAAAAATGAAAACATAAAATTCATATTGGTGTTAAATCTGCCAGGATACAATTTGGTTGGCTATCTAATTTAGCTGTCAGACCACAATGCTGAATGTTTGCTAATGTCCGTTGTAATGAGACAAATTAGACTTAACGTTGTCTGATCCAACTGGTTCTCTCGATATTGTGCTGTTGCAAGACGCGAATGCGTACGTTTCGCATTCTTAAGTGTATCGTTGTATTCCATGACACTTAAACGGGCATTTAGGCTTATCACAGCGGAGAAGGGATTTGATGTAGCCTTCTCCACGTCACTGCTCTGACCTCTTCACCGCGCATGTGATCAGGCATGTGACCACACGACTGAGCACACATGTTGAGGAAAAATTATACCTCCTGCTACGGACATGCTCCACATAGCCTAGGTATTGGCTTCGCCGTCTCTACAATTGCATGCTCACGCGAATGGCGTGGCGCATCATCCTTGGACCTGCTGCCGGTATGGCTGGTTCCAGGCAGATTTGTAGCATGTGCTTTCGCAACTTTGTCATAGTTTCTTTAATCGTACATTGCATTTTCGTCTAAATAGAGTGCAATACGATGGATATATAAATAAAAAATAAAAAAAAGACTGGTTCCAATTCCTCTCCTAATATACTAATTCGGTAAGCATATTAGTAATGCAATGTGGCGCTTTAAAGCAGCCCACTGTGCCCAACTGTTAAATAATATTTAAATAGTGACGTATTGAGAAATAATTCTTCGAACCTTATTGCTTCGATGCCCGCCCTCGCCCGGAGTGGCCCTTATGTCAGCGAATTAAGCGAAACTCAAAAACACGATCGCCAATCGTCTCGGCTTTCGGGACCAGGCATGCATCTTTTCTAGCGTATCCATTTGGCAGGAGTCGCTTCCGGTAGCGCAACGCAAGATTAGCCTCATCGTGACGCCTGATGGGCAGAAGCAGTAATATGTTCATCCAACCTCTGCAGAATGCATTTCCCCCCACTTTTTAAAAGATGCATAGACTCTTCAGCCTCATAACTCCGTTCACAAACTGGTCTCTCTTTTAAGGCAAGAGTTTCAACCCCGAAGTACCCACTGTTGGAAACTGCATTTCCTTATGCTTCGTGGTTCTTTGTGATCTCACCATGGCAAATATGCTTAAATTAGCTATATTTTGTAGCACTGTTTTCCATCCTCTCCTCCATGACCCGGTACCTGTGGTGGGGCCCCCATGCGAGCCCTGAGGAGCCTTCATTGGGAAATGCCATGACGAAATCTGGTTGCCGTCCGCCTCCGTCTCATTGGCAATGTGGTCCCCATTCCGGAGTTCTACACCACCACTCCTGCTCCAGTGCGGCAACGACAGCAGTGATGGTTCCCGGCATCCTCAGTGAAGCTACGGGGCTTTGGACATGTACTTCTTTCATCCGTTGGCATTGACATATTTTCCGTTCAAAAGCTATGAGCTTTGCAGTATAGGAGCACGGCTGCTACTGTCTACTGACAAGTACCGGTGTCGCAGCCGCCAACGTTTCCTCTATAATCAGTTTCCTGCTGCTGCTAGTGCTGCTACTGCTACTGCTGTTGCTGCTAGTGCTGCTGCTACTGCTACTGCTGCTGCTGCTGCTGTTGCTGCTGCTGGGTGCTACTGCTACTGAAGCTGCTGCTGCTGGTACTGTTTCTGCTGCTGCTGGGTGCTACTGCTGCTGCGTTACTGCTGCCACTACTGCTGATGTTACGGCTACTGTGTTGCTGCTGCTGATGCTACTACTCCTACTGCTCCTTCTGTTTATTGCTGCTGCTGCTGCTGCTACTACTACCGAACAAGGATTCATTACACTAATATGAGTAGTATATTTCCCTCTAATTGGTTTAAATCTCTGTGCTGGGGGGAAATACCAACAAGCTGTTGGTACACATCGCCTAATAATATTTGGTGATTAGTTTGAATGGCCTTGGGCTTACGAGGTAGCTAAGCCACTGACTGATGTGCTTGTCACAATCAACAACCTGAGCCGACCAGAGGAGGATGGGTTTCCCCCTTGAGCCTGGTTCCTTCCGAGGTTTCTTCCTCTGCCACAGGGAGTTTTCCTTGCCACTGTCGCCTTAGGCTTGCTCCTGTGGGGGTTCAGGCCAGGGTTGTCCATAAAGTGCATTGTGACAACTGCCGTAAAATACACTATACAAATAAATTTGATTGATAGAAGCCAAGGCCATGCACGTAGGCATAGCTTTCAACATTACAAATAGTATTTTCCCCTGGTTTCATTTACTCCCGCTTCAGGGGAAAGGCCAAAAAAAAAAAGCTTGGTACACATAGCCACTGACCCACAATGTTAGAACGGCCTCGAGCTGACCGGATGATAGCCGAATGGCGTTTCACATAGTCATCACTTCAGCCGGAGACTAAGTACTAACAACATGTTGGCGTATGGTTGTTTTGGGGGTTTTTGCTGCTGCCCCCTCCCGGTCTTGTCCATGCATGCTTGTATGGATGGCAATGAGTGAGGATTCATTTACACTGATGCAGGTAGTAGCATATTTCCCCCGGTTTAGTTTAAATCTCGGCGCTCGAGGGGAAATACCGACAAGCTGTCGGTACACATAGCCTAATAGTACATCTCACATAGTATGTTCCCCTGGTTTATTAATTAATAATTCATCTAACTATTGGCCTCAGGGGAATGTCCAACATGCTGTTGGTACACATAACCACTGATCCATGTAAAAAATAGACGGCCTCAAGCCGAAGGGCTTCCTCCAGGTGGTCGTACACATAGTCATCACATCAGCCGGAGACACTTATTAATACCACGTCGGCATATGGTTGTTTTGGGGTTTGGCTGCTGGCCTCCCGGCCTTATCCACGCAGGCTGCGTGGTTGGCGGGAGAGCTCCAGAACAGAGACATACCACCAAACATAACTGTATTGCCTTTGTCAATAAAGTTCTACTTTGATGACAGTGGTCCTGACAGAAATGTAGGTGAACCCCACGTGGTGTTTCTCTTGTTTTTCTCAACATGACGCAGATGGTGAAAATGTTGATGTGCCAAGATCCTCCCCTTACATTCCTTGAGATCTGTGAGTGTGTGTGTTGTGTTTTTCCCATCCCAGAGGAGCCTAAAAGCATAAATATGGGTAGCCTGAGGTGATTCCTTCATTTGAAGCATTGGACCGTTCTTCTTTGGTGTTCTTTAAGTAGCAAACCATCGCATCCCTGGAAAGAGAGAGTGCCTGCTTCACTGCTTGGCTCGTTTGCATATTACAAAAACCTCAATGAAAATGGTTGAATTGTTAAATAAAAAATGTACAACATGCCTTCCATATGAATAGAAGGTGCAACGTGGGTGGATGGTGTGTAAAAATTGGCAGTATTCAGGTGAGGGTGAAGCAACCTGCTCAGTCATACCCGGGAAAATTTGTGTTGGTTTGCAACTTATACGGGAAGTCTGCAGGAAAATAAACATCAAAGCACGTAATACCTACATCCACATATCAGCACAGGTGCCGGGAAAAAAGTAAATCATTAAAGAAAAGAAATCTCTCTCAGTTAAACATGCTATCACGGTACGGGTAGGGGGGACCCAAACGTAGAGGGGAAAAAAACAAACTCACAAGGGAAAATTAACAAAGACTTTACTAACGACAGGTGAACAAACAGGGAACAGACAAGGCCACAATGGGCAAAAACACAAACTCAAAAAATAATCTAATGAAACAGAAAACAACAGGAACTCAAAAACACAGGCAGGGCAGAACACGGGAAGGCAGAGCACAAGGGAAGGTCAAACAAAACACAAGTCAGGAACAAAATACAGGCAGGTACATACGGTTTGCAAAAAACAGAATTCGGGAACAAACACAAACAGGTAAAAAAAAAAAAAAAAACCGCAGGCAGGTATGAATGGTCTGAACATACATCGGAAACAAACACAAGGAACCAGCACCCGAGTCAAGGGGACAAAGAACTTAAATAGACAGGGGGTAACAAGACACAGGTGAACTCAAAAAACAATCAAACCAGAAGGAGGGGATAACAAGACACAGGTGGGAACAACGATGGGATAACGAGACAATTGAAAACAATCATACAATTAACAGGGGGGGAGCAGGACACAAAACAGAAGTGCCGCCATCTGGCGGCCCAACAAGGGAAACACAGACAGGAAAACAGGACCATGACACATGCTGCTTCTAAGAAGAGAAAACTGGAAAACTGAAACTTTATAGCATTAAAGAAACAACACCCTCGTGGTCTAAAAGAGCATTTTGACATCAGTGTGTTTTGGTAATTTTGTGATATACTGTGTGTTACGTCCCTCCGCCTCAGGTGGGGGCGCTGGCCGTTTGGACACGCGTGTGTCTTGTTAACGTTAATTGTGAGCACCTGTGGCGGTGCCCTTTTAAGAAGCCTGGAGTCGGCTTCTCAGGAGATGGGAGCTTTTTCTCCTTACCTCTCGACCACGGCCGGGTCTTGATTTTATCTTGTGTTTTGCAGCTATTTTAGTATTTCTTTTTGTATTTAAATAAAGTTATTGGTTAGTTTTGGGAAACCGTGATGTCGGCATCGCTTATGTTTGCGGGGGCTTGAGAGCAACCGTAACACTGTGATAAACAGCACTATTATTTTAGCAAAATAATAGAATTTTGTTTTTTATTGCACAGAGTATGATCTTTGACATGAATCTGACTATAGAAGCTTTTTTTTGTGTTTTGGAACAGACCAGATTCCAGATACTCCAATGAATATAGAGCAAGTGTGTCTGTGTATATGTGTGTGGATGTGTGTGTGTTTGTATGTACGTGTGTGTATGTGGCTAGGCCCACATAGCTCAGGAGGTAAGAGCGATTGTCTGGCAGTCGGAGGGTTGCTGGTTCGATCCTTCGCCCTGGGTGTGTCAAAGTGTCCCTGAGCAAGACACCTAACCCCTAATTGCTCCCAACGAGCTAATTGGTACCTTGCATAGCACCCTTTCACCGTTGGTGTGTGAGTGTGTGTGTGAATGGGTGAATGAGAGGCATCAATTGTAAAGCGCTTTGGATAAAACGTCCTCCTGGAGCTCAGGATTGCAACCTGTGGAAAAAGCCCATCAACGTCAACAATGTTACAGCCAGCTCACCGTGTTTCTGCATCTCTGACAAAACATTGAACTCCGACAATACTGTCCCTCTCCCCCTTTTTCAACGTCAACAATCTCTTTTTTGCAATATCTACTTTTGGAACAATGGCTTCTACCTTCACTGAGAGATGCTCCCCAGAGAAGAACTAGGCACAACAGAACCCGGGTCATTTTCATTTCGGAGCTACAAGGATTCTCATCCCAAACTGACCAGACAGGGACAGTCAAGCTGATATTTGTAACCCTTGAAGTCTAAAGTTCAAGGGTGTACAAAGTTTGGGGGCTAATATGTGACTAATCCTTGCAGTTTATTTATTTATCTTGTCATTATGCCACAATGACCTTGACCTTGATTTTTCCCTATAAAATAAATGACCAAGCAGACATGCATGTTACATTGCATTTGTCCCTCTAACATAAGCAAGCAAATAAATACATAAAAAATGAATTCTGCTCACATTATCAAATGTTACCGTAGGTATTTTGTGTCTACTTTATCTTTAAATCCAGATTGGGTCAATTATCTCATTTTACTTGTGTTTTTCTTTTTATCCTGACCATCCAGTTTCTTCATGGAATCAGCAACATGGCTCCTGGTGGTCATTTTGGTCATTTCTGTAGAAAACCCTGAAAAGCAGCAAACGGTACTGTATAGGTATGGGACACACCCCGCAAAGGTGTACCTAGGCGGATGGCATACCTACCATCCCAATTAATAAACGAATGAACAAATGTTACATGAAGTTTCCTTGTTAGTTCTTCCAGATCATGTAACAATTAACACAGTTTGATTCCAAAGATGAGAGGGTAAAGCAAGGCTTGTCATTTTTTTGAATGAAGGTGCCTTAAAAATGATATTTTTTCTGCAAATCTGTTCTTTACAACTAGATCTTGTTGTCAAAGCAGTTTTGTGTTTAGAATGTGTTTAGAGGATTACAGAGTTATTTGGCTGTATTCTGCAAGAAAACAAACAAACAAAAAAAAACACACACACACACACACACTCACACATACAGCCCTTCTGTTGAAGGCTACGTTTGAACAGGGATCAGAAGAACCTGCAGTAGGATTAATAATTGGAGCGTTTTACAACCTGGAACAAAAACACTGGCTGACATCACATTTACTTCACAGCTTAAGCCAGTGCTGTCACTTTTAAAAAATTTTTTTACATTTATTCTGGAGCACTCAGACCATTGTCAGCATCAAAGCAATGCATGCAGGATCTTTATTATTAAAGCTCTTCTCCAGGGATCTGCCTCATACATGGGTCAGAAGATCAGACTGTTGTGGCTTATGCATGGAGATGAAAACAGATGAGAAATCCCTCATCTTTCCCCCCCACGGTGGACAATTCAAAAGGGTTTTTAATGCGGAATAAAATATGGGAAAATCGGTATTAAAAGCCTTAAAAATCACCTAATGCCGATTTAAAAGCAGTAGCTGCCATTAGCTTACGCTACTTACTGTTAGTCATGTCCCTTAGTTTATGCCCCACTCTTACCCAGAATCAGAAGTGACTTGATCAGAAGTGTTCACAGTAAAATGTCCAGTGTTAATTCAACTCTAACACTGTACATTCAAATTCCTACATTCCAGAGTGGGAACAGTTGTTATCTGTTAAGAGTTGAACTAACACAGTGAAGAGATGAATTAACACTGGCCATTTTACTGTGTAGAGACATGCAACAGAGATGTGCTGAGGAAAATAATCCAATAATTAAGAACCATCCATCCATTATCTATACCCGCTTAATCCCGGTCACGGGAGGTGCTGGAGCCTATCCCAGCATGCATTGGATGGGAGGAAGGAATGCACCTGAATGAATGAGTTATAGATGGTGTATGTCTCGTACGTGTGAGTAACTTGGCATTTTTGTACATTGAAAACGTGTTTTTGATGATATTCATTATACTGTTGTATGTGAGCGCACACACCATGTAGTTTTACTAAAAAAAAAGTGCACTAATAATTTCAGTAATTATGACAGAAACACAAATTTAAAATTGGCACAGGTCTGAAAATGTATCTAGTTAATGAATCAATTAATGAATCAAACAATTGCTTATCAAGGAATTCATGAAGACAGCACTATTAGACAGAATAACATGCTTTTATGAGAGACCAGAAAGTAATAACACCTCATTTTAACATTTGAATGTCTGAAGCATGAACAGGTAAGTGCAGTGTCCTTAGTGTAAAATGGTACGTATGTATACTGAATGTGAACACCTATGTGTTTTCACAAGTTGGCCTTTCTTTTCAGACATTTCAGTAATTTTTTCAAACTTTGTATTCATTATTGCAACAATTCCTATACAGATTTTATTTATTCCAATAAAATATGTATTTTGTCTTCAAATTTTGCCTTGTGGGAGGCATCTATCCGTCTGCAGAGTTTCTCATGCCTTAAGGTAAGTGAAATGTCTTGGCGAATCTTGCAGCTCACTTAGTCAAACGTCATCTTATATGCTTTGGGTGGAGCATGTGAGTCGTGTTCTTGCATCTTGAATGGTCTTGCATAAAGTCATATCTAAAAAGAAAAATTAAAATGGCCACCATCAGCCAATCAGTTGTCAGAAGGCATGTGACAGGTTTAGTAATAGCTGATCATCATGAAACCTTTGTGTTTACTCTGGAACTATGAAACTTGTCAGGTATTTTCCAATGGAGAAGAAGAGCAGAAGAAGGTGAAGGAGAAGAATTTTAGCAAAAACAATAGGGGCCCTACGCACCCTTTGTGCTTGACCCCCTAATAATTATTCTTAGCCAGTAATCTTAATACATGCATAAGAGCATTAATACACACCTGTCTTATCCTTCCTTCCACTCTGCTCAGCAGTCTCTCAGGTGGAACCCAGAAACCATATTCTTCCTGATATCCACCTTTGAAGGCACGGGGACTGTGATCACCTGCTTCAGGTAACAGTCCCCTCTATAGAGATGTATACATGCACAATGGAAGAAAAACAGTGAAGAAACCTCAAGATCTCACTGGCATCCGGAGATAACAAGTCCTTTTTCGTACAGTAGGTACTTGTGACATAATAGCATGAGCCTTTCTGTCACTATGAGTACATGCTTCTACATACGTGTGTGTGTACAGACACGTGTGAGCATCTGCTTGTGTTTGCACATGAACGCGGAAGACAGAGCTGGGAAGCGGGTTCATGAAGTTACCTGCATATGTAGGTGTAGGCAGGTTCATGAAGTTACCTGTAGGTATAGGTGTAGAAGTGGCAGTTGGGATCAGACGTGCAGGCTTCTTGGCAGCTCTGTGCGTTGTTCACGTGGATGGAGCGCCTGTCGAACCCTGGAAAGTCTATGTTTTCATACGAAGTCCTCACACATTCTGTAGGCGGGAACAACCGTCACCTCCACACCTGCACTACTGAACTCTGGGAGGTTTTCAAAGACATTTGGCGGTTTACGCTGTGTGTGAAATCAGGGGAATGTTCCCCAACATTCGCCCTCACCGTCTGAGGACTCACAGAACCGTGTTGGGTAGCCTGAGATGACTCCTTCTTCTGAAGTATAGGACCGTTCTTCTTTGGTGTTCTTTAAGTAGCAAACCATCGCATCCCTGGAAAGAGAGAGAGCCTGCTTCAATGCTTGGCTCGTTTGCATATTACAAAAACCTCAATGAAAATGGTTGAATTGTTAAATAAAAAATGTACAACATGCCTTCCGTATGAATAGAAGGTGCAACGTGGATGGATGGTGCATAAAAAATGGCAGTATTCAGGTGAGGGTGAAGCAACCTCCTCAAAGTCATACCCGGGAAAATTTGTGTTGTTTTGCAACTTGTACCGGCAGTCTGCAGGAAAATGAACATCAAAGGACGTAATACCTACATCCACATATCAGCACAGGTGCCAGGAAAAAAGTAAATCATTAAAGAAAAGAAATCTCATTCTCTTTTTTTAAATTTCAGCAAAATAATAGAATTTTGTTTGTATTGCACAGAGTATGATGTTTGACATGAATTTGACTATGGAAGCTTCTTTTTGTGTTTTGGAACAGATCAAATTCCAGATACTACAATGAATATATAGCAAGTGTGTCTGTGTATTTGTGTGTGGATGTGTGTGTATTTGCATGTACGTGTGCATATGTGGCTAGGCCTGCATAGCTCAAAAGGTAAGAGCGGTTGTCTGGCAGTTGGAGGGTTGCCGGGTCGATCCTTCGCCCTGGGTGTGTCAAAGTGTCCCTGAGCAAGACACCTAACCCCTAATTGCTCCCAACGAGCTGATTGGTACCTTGCATGGCAGCCTTTCACCATTGGTGTGTGAGTGTGTGTGTGAATGAGAGGCATCAGTTGTAAAGCGCTTTGGATAAAAGCGCTATATAAATGCAGTCCATTTACCATTTACCATGTGTGTGTGTGTGTATGTATGTGTGTGTGCAGATATTTGTGTGTGTGTGTGTGTGTGTGTGCGTGGGGGGAGGGGGGGGTAATGAAGTGTTGTGTGTACAAACTGTTTCTGTCCGTGCTGTTGCTAGTACAAATTGTGTGTGAGAAGCCACTTGTCAGTCCGTTCGAGCGCTGGACTTTTGGGGGACTGGGAAAAACCCTGGTGTGTTTCAGCCAGCAACGATTTCTAAGGAGAGAGCCACAGGAAATATGAAGACATTCACGGCATCAAAGACACCTCTGCTCTGAAAACGTTAGAGTCTGTAGCTGTCTTATCCAGAGCAACTTACACAACTTTTTACATATAATTTACATTTATACAGCTGGATATATACTGAAGCAATGCAGGTTAAGTACTTTGCTCAAGGGTACAATGGCAGTGTCCTACCTGGGAATCAAACCTGTGACCTTTAGGTTACAAGACTAGCTCTGACCTGTATTGAGGAAAGTATTGGTTGGCAAAGGCGAAGAACTGGCAGCCTAGGTCTTTAGTGCAAGCCATCTGACAGTCCTCATAGTCCGCTACATAGAGTGACGTGTAATTATCTCCCCAGAAGTCCACATCGTTATAGACAGCTGACAGACAAGCTGCAAAACACACAAAGCCATTAGTCATGACACTGATGTCCTGAATTCATACAGATCCATGAAGACTCTGTTCTCAAACAGACCCTAATTTTATGCTAGGACAAAACACTGGGGTATGACTGAGAGCATGGAATTATGGGAATTATGGGAACCTATTCTGGGAATTATGAATCTTCACTCCCATGTCATCTGTATTGCCCTTTCCCATTCCTTGAAGATAGAAATGGCCGACACCACTCTACCAATGCCTACAAATATCAGCTATATACTGCAGTACAGTGAACAACATTACATTTCACATTTCTTTGGCTGATGCTTTTATCCAAAAAAAGTACAATGAATGCATACCGAAGGTCATTGGAACAAGTGTAACATGAATGATTTGGTATTAATAATTATGCTGATTATGGCTAGGGTTACTGCTAAGTAGCTATATACATAATGTCCGTACTCCAGTACAAGGACTGAAAGGGCATTCCCCAACAATACAACATGTCACCCCAATGGCAAAATAGCCAAAGATTTGGGTGATGTGACACTCTTACTTTGTCTCTTGCGATCTTTACAGGTTTTCAGCGAGTAGCCAGAAGTGATGCCTTTCCTATTATTAATTGTGGGTGGTTTCCCGGAGTCCGTGTGCTTCAGGTAGCAGTAGAACTGGCTGAGAGACCAGAGACACACAGAATGAGATCTGTTCCCTTCAAGCACGATGCAGAATGCAGAGACCACGTCACACACCGTTACACACCCCTGGGTGGACAGAAGAGCGGGACAAAGGGAGACGAACAAATTCCGTTTTTCACTGGCAATTTATCAATCATTGAGATAGAGAGAGAGAGAGAGAGAGAGAGAGAGAGAGAGAGAGAGAGAGAGAGAGAGAGAGAGAGAGAGAGAGAGAGAGAGCAGTTTCATAATACAGGGTTAGAAAATTAAATAAAAGAAAAAACTTCTATCCCCCTCACGGGTTCTAGGTAAAACATAAAAACAACAAAGGCAAAATAAATTAACAAAACCAGGCAGCTTTCAAGCCCACTCCCCATTCAATCACACTCTCGTTCTTTCTATGCAAAAATGGCCGCCATATTTTCCGGCATCAGCCAGGTATTCAGAAAAACCCCAAAGCAGCGTCATTTCCCCTGCCCCCCCCCCCCCCCCCTCCTTCCTGCCAACTCAATGAGGCTCCCGTGGCTATTTAAATGGCAAAAATAAGCTAGGGGACCATACTCGTTGTTCTGGGTCCAATCAGATCGAAGAAATGAGAAAAAGAGGCAGGAGTGGTGCTGAGTGCAGGCGAGCTGGCAGTGGAGCGCATCTGGAGAGAGGATCTGCAGGATGTCATTTCCTGGGAAGTCCACGTCCTTCTGGAGCTCAAGATCGCACCCTGTGGAAAAAGCCCATCAACGTCAACAATGTTACAGCCAGCTCACCGTGCTTCTGCATCTCTGACAAAACATCGAACTCTGACAATACTGTCCCTCTCCCCCTTTTTCAACGTCAACAATCTCTTTTTTGCGATATCTACTTTTGGAACAATGGCTTCTACCTTCACTGAGAGATGCTCCCCAGAGAAGAACTAGGCACAACAGAACCCGGGTCATTTTCATTTCGGAGCTACAAGGATTCTCATCCCAAACTGACCAGACAGGGACAGTCAAGCTGATATTTGTAACCCTTGAAGTCTAAAGTTCAAGGGTGTGCAAATAATATGGGCTAATATGTGACTAATCCTTGCAGTTTATTTATTTATCTTGTCATTATGCCACAATGACCTTGACCTTGATTTTTCCCTATAAAATAAATAACTAAGCAGACATGCATTGCATTACGTTTGTCCCTCTAACATAAGCAAGCAAATAAATACATAAAAAATGAATTCTGCTCACATTATCAAATGTTACCGTAGGTATTTTGTGTCTACTTTATCTTTAAATCCAGATTGGGTCAATTATCTCATTTTACTTGTGTGTTCGTTTGTGTTTTTCTTTTTATCCTGACCATCCAGTTTCTTCATGGAATCAGCAACATGGCTCCTGGTGGTCATTTTGGTCATTTCTGTAGAAAACCCTGAAAAGCAGCAAACGGTACTGTATAGGTATGGGACACACCCCGCAAAGGTGTACCTAGGCGGATGGCATACCTACCATCCCGATTAATAAACAAATGAACAAATGTTACATGAAGTTTCCTTGTTAGTTCTTCCAGATCATGTAACAATGAACACAGTTTGATTCCAAAGATGAGAGGGTAAAGCTAGGTTTGTCATTTTTTTGAATGAAGGTGCCTTAAAAATGATATTTTTTCTCCAAATCTGTTCTTTACAATTAGATCTTGTTGTCAAAGCAGTTTTGTGTTTAGAATGTGTTTAGAGGATTACAGAGTTATTTGGCTGTATTCTGCAAAAAAACAAACAAACAAAAAAACACACACACACACACACACACACACGCGCGCGCACGCACACACACACAGCCCTTCTGTTGAAGGCTACGTTTGAACAGGAATCAGAAGAACCTGCAGTAGGATTAATAATTGGAGCGTTTTACAACCTGGAACAAAAACACTGGCTGACATCACGTTTACTTCACAGCTTAAGCCAGTGCTGTCACTTTTAAAAAATTTTTTACATTTATTCTGAAGCACTTAGACCATTGTCAGCATCAAAGCAATGCATGCAGGATCTTTATTATTAAAGCTCTTCTCCAGGGATCTGCCTCATGCATGGGTCAGAAGATCAGACTGTTGTGGCTTATGCATGAAGATGAAAACAGATGAGAAATCCCTCATCTTTCCCCCCCCACGGTGGACAATTCAAAAAGGTTTTTAATGCGGAATAAAATATGGGAAAATCGTTATTAAAAGCCCCCAAAATCACCTAATGCCGATTTAAAAGCAGTAGCTGCCATTAGCTTACGCTACTTAATGTTAGTCATGTCCCTTAGCTTATGCCCCACTCTTACCCAGAATGCCGTTCACATTTTCATTTCTCATACGTGGCATATTCGTTCTACTGATGATGCATCGATTAAGTGATTAAGCTCAGGTTAATCTCTTGAGAAGGGTATCTGGTCATAAATGCAGATCACTGTCCCTTTAAGAAAGGGAATCTGGTTATAACTGAAGATTAATATCCCTTTAAGAAATGGAATCTCCTCATAAATGAAGATCACTGTCCCTTTAAGAATTGACTGTCTGGCATTGTAGCAAACTGCTGGGTGATGCTGGCTACTCCTGTGTAGCCAATATCCAGAGTCTCTGTCTGGCTATATTGTTGCCAGCTTAGCAAATTTGTTGCTAGATCAAGCAACTTTTCAGACCACATCGCCGTTAAAAGAAAACTGCATCAATTAGACATGAAACCCAAAGACACCTCAGCCTTCTGCTTAATCAGTACCATTAGCCTTGATGTTGCCAGAACCTGGTCTGTTCTGTGTGGGCTTTTTGTTTGTTGTTTGTCCTTTTGGTTTGTTTGACGCCCCATAAAAACTGCACAGAGAAATTCTTTAAAAAACACACCTCTTTAAATCTTTTCATTTAATAAAACAACAACAATAATTCTCTCTCTTTATCACGTAGGGCGTGTGGAGCTAGCCTTGAGCGTGGCTCTTATATGACTGTATCTGTACCCATCTCTAGCTCTTATGATTGTAAGTCGCTTTGGCTAAAAGCGCCCGCTGGCTAGCCCGCTAATGGCTATATCCTTATTTGCCATAGCTTTGCCCAGAGCCTGATTTGTGCTGTTGTCAAGGCAACTATGTCATTTTCACCTAGAAGGTTTTCACCAAGAGCTGGTTTTGCTTTGAAAACTTGTTCCTGGTTGTGGCTAACTGGATCACAAGCAGCACACGCACTGGTTGTGCAAAGAACCGTTACCATTTTCTAGATTTTGTCCAATGACATGACCAGCCATTGTGAGCGAAACGGAAAAAAAAAAGCATTGCGAGAAAAAAATTTTTAAACTGTAAGAGCGTTGTGGAGCCGAAAGTAATTCCATCAGATATTTGAAAATGTAGGTGAACCCCACGTGGTGTTTCTCTTTTGTTTTTCTCAACAGGACGCAGATGGTGAAAATGCTGATGTGCCAAGATCCTCCCCTCACATTCCTTAAGATCTGTGAGTGTGTGTTTGTTGTGTTTTTCCCAGCCCAGAGGAGCCAGAATGCACCACAGAAATGTGGTGTCTTGAACATCGCAAGATATCACTACTCCCACAGGACTTTTATTATGAAATGTGTATCAAACACACTGCAAGATATCACTACTCCCACGGGACTTTTATTATGAAATGTGTATCAAACACACCCAAAGATATCACTACTCCAGCAGGACTTTTATTATAAAATGTGTATCAAACAGACTGCAAGGTATCACTACTCCCACAGGACCTTTATTATGAAATGTGTGTCTTGAACACCACAAGATATAACTACTCCCACAGGACTTTTATTATGAAATGTGTGTAAAAAATAAATAATTCCATTGCTGAATGAATGGAAATGCTCAAGCCACCTAGCCATGTCACATGACATCTGTCGCCCGTTTGCTTGAAAACAAGCATTTGTCTTTTTCTTCTGAAGAAGTGATAACACATGCTCAGATCTGCAGTATTTTAAATAAAGAGAAGAAGAATGTTTTTTGTGTTTCGTAGTGATTCCACACAAAGTACACGCTGTACTTGCCAAAAGGGACGCTTGGAAAATACTTCATGGCAAACTTCAACCAAAACATGTTTTTTTTTTGTAATACCTGAAAAATGCTTGACTATGCACTTTTTTTTCAAAAGAGGAAATGGTCCAGATGTGATATTAATGTCAACATTATGTGCTATTTTGTCAATGGGGAAAAAAAACATTTAGTGAAAAAAATGATGCTGGGGAGATGGGAGGTTGGGGTGGGGGGGGGGGGGGCGGGGGTTGGGTAGTTAATTTAACTGACAAACATACTGAATGTTTTCCTCTTTCCGCACTCCCGCCCCCACCATAAAAAAAAAGATATGGTCATATCTATGTTGTATTATCAAACATCATAACTGTCTGTTTACCCTCTGTCTGCCCAGGACAGGATACAGGGTGCTCTGCTAAAAAACCGAATCTTTGACCCCAATGACATCTAGGCCTGGCTGTAATTTTCGAATCATTAATGCAAAACAGCCTTGGCCTCTTCTTCCAGGAGACGTGGTTTGAAAAGGCTGTTTAAAAAGCAGTGCAGCAGGTTAATTGATTTGCCTTCTTCTGGGAGATGACTAGAAAAAGAAAACATTGCGTTAATGCATTACACAACCGATTCAGTCCAATAGCCCCATTCCCTCATTGGCTCAAAACCAGAATTAAGTTTTTAAACTTTTTTTTTAGGCATGTTCTCCAGATGCTCGCATCCAGAATGGCCTTGACATTGTTTTTTTAGTTTATTTTTTTACATACAATCCATTTATAAGGGCTGATGTTTACTGAAAACGGTTGAAACAGATGAGTTCCACCTGGGAATCAAACCTATGACCTGAGCAAGAAGAGCAACATTGCTGATGTCCTCCCACCGCTAGAGGGCAGCACTGGCCCAACAGACAGGAGTTGGCCACAGCTGTGCTTCATTGCAATCACATCAGCTGTGGCCGATTAACTGATTATGGGCTCTATAAGAGGCCTGGCTTCCAGGCTCTAGAGCAGAGGTGTTTGGGAGCTGGGGGAATGCATAGTGTGGGGGAATGTGTGCCAGGTTTTTTTTTTTTTTTTTTGGGTTTGGTAATTTTTTGTGTGTGTGATTTTGGCTTCGTTTTGTCTTTGAAGTTTTTGGTTGCCAGATTGGTCTTTTTTTTTTCTTCAAGATTTCCATTGTTTTTTTTTTGGAGGAATTAAAGGCGGTAAGCCAACATTTTATTTTCTGTGTTTTGTCCTGTCCGTTCACCACGTGAGCAGTGGCCAACCACAGCCCTGCCTCACAATACCTTGTGTCATCGTTCCTGTAATAATACAGTGCGGCCTTAAAAGTAAAATGGATCTCGATGGCATCTGGATGAGAAATGACAATGTAAATCATTTCCTCGCACCTCAGACTCAAGTAAAATTGTGTGCATTTTTACACTCAGCCACAGTGGAATGCGTACAGTACTTATCTGCTCCACAGCAGGCTTGTGGGAACCTCACTTGTTAGCACATTTTTTCCGGGGCGATGTTTCTACCCCCAAAGGGTCTGGCCCAAGAGCCCTCCATCAGTGGAAAAACTATGAGATTTGCGAGGCTGAAAATACTGACCTGACATTTATGGGCGATTCAGCTGGGGTTTGTTTAAAAAAAAAAAAGAAAAAGAAAAAAAAAAACTAAACGAGGCAAAGTGTTCAGAATTGCGTAACTTTATGGTTTCGTATTTTATCAGTATCAGATGTCGCAATGCAAAACACTTACTGAAGGAAAAACAAACTGGGAAAATAAAAGTGGAAATATTTGAGATTAAAAGAGCATATACTGTATATAAGAGAGTTTAACTTGATCAAGTAGTGTCAGTGGCTGTGTATCTGGGTATTTAGTTAATCATTAATGACTCTCTAATGGCTAGAAATGTAAAAGGGCTGAAAGTACATAATGAGAAAAAAAAAGATTGTTTAATTCTAAACAACAATCTAAATAAAGGAATTTACCAAGGCTACACATTAAGGGTCAGTGTTAATTGTATAATCAGCAAGGTTAATTGGCCAATTAAGTGCTAAATGACAGAACAGAACAAGCAGACGCCGCAGGTTCAAGGTTGAAGAGCCCGATATATTCCTTCAGTATTGACTTTGGAGATGCAGATCAATACTGAGCATATTAACATATCCCACTGTAAAAAAAAAAAAAAAAAAAATGTACAAATAAAAAAACAGGCAATGCAATGAATGAAAATATAAGATGTCATATTTTTGCCATTACTGCTGTCCCCTTCAAACATACTTTTTCGACGATAGCCACGGAATCAATCACCTTCCGGTGGCAGTTATTTAAAAATTTGCCTCAGGGTTGCTCCGGCAACTAGTTTTCTGTTGTTGCTACTTGCCAAGGTTGCCCATTAGAGGCAATAGCAGGAGTTTGTAAATAGACGGTTAATTGATATAGCCACACCCTCTCGTTGGCATAGACAGACCACTGTTGGCTCCCCTGCACAGCACTATGGGAAATGAAGTCTTTTTTTTTTCTCCAGTCAATGATTTGTGCTGCTGCACAACCTGGGAAACTGAATTTACTTAATTGGCAACAAATGATATTTTCTTGTCTGTTCAGGGGGGGAGTGCTGGCTTCCTAATAGATGTTTGGAGAAGCGGATTAAGGGGATAAAGAGTGGTTTTAGAGAATTAAAGTGATACAGGGCCTGTCAGGTTTGCAGATAGTGAAGGGAGAGCAAGCCAGTATGCAGTGAGCTCCATAATGTTTGGGACAGAGACTTTTTTTTTTCCTTGATTTGGCTCTGTACTCTACAATTTCTCATTTGTAAGCAAACAAAATGCGGTTAAAGTGCATATTCTCAGCTTTTGTTAAAGGTTTTTTTTAATTTTTTAAATACATTTTGGTTTCACCATCACTGGAAATCACTGCACTGTTTTGTGCAAGATGCAAACCACTAGTTAGCTGCAAAAACAGGATGGTCAGGTTACAGTTTGCTAAGAAGTACCTAAAAGATCCTGCAGAGTTCTGGAAAAAGGTCTTGTAGACAGATGAGACCAAGATTCACTTGTATCAAAATGATGGCAAGAGAAAAGTGTGGAGGCCAAAAGGAACTTTCCAAGATCCAAACCACCCCCCTCATCTGTAAAACATGGTGGTGGGGTGTTATGGTTTTGGCTGCCACAGGTACTGGCTCCCTTGTCTTCATTGATGATGTAACTGCTGACATCAGCAGAAGAATTAATCTTGAAGCATACCTGCTCAGGTTCAAGCAAATGCTGACAAACTAATTGTATGGCGCTTCATCCTACAGCAAGACAATGATCCTAAACACACTGCTAAAGCAAAAAAAAAATGAGTTTTTGGCCAAGTCATTCACCCCAATCTTAATCCTTCTTAACATGCGTGTCATATGCTGACGAGAAAACTTAAGAGCAATTAGACCTCAGAACGTACAGGAGCTGAAGATGGCTGCAGCAGGGGCCTGGCAGAGCACCACCAGAGCAGATACTCAGCACCTGCTGATGTCTAAATGGTAAATGGACTGCATTTATATAGCGCTTTTATCCAAAGCGCTTTACAATTGATGCCTCTCATTCGCCAGAGCAGTTAGGGGTTAGGTGTCTTGCTCAAGGACACTTCGACATGCCCAGGGCGGGGTTTGAACCGGCAACCCTCCGACTGCCAGACAATCGGTCTTACCTCCTGAGCTATGTCGCCCCATGTCTATGGGTCACAGACTTCAAGCAGTCACTGCATGCAAAGGATATGTGATATATAATTGCAAGTGAAAATGGACTGATGCACTGCAGGCTCCTCTTTTAAACAGTTTTAAAACTCTTTTTAACTATTGATGCAGTGTCTTAAAATTAAGAATCGTTTGACTGTTATTTATTTATTTATTTTATATATTTAGGCATTTAAGATGCTTTCATTGCTTGTTTTCTTTTTATTATTGTAATGCCCATGCAATTCAGTGTACCTCTGCCATGTGGGTAATAATAAACTTGAACTTGATATGACAAAGTACTAAACATGATTACTTTCATTTACATAACATTAATATGCCCCAAACATTATCATGCGCGTAAAAATGAGGGTATGTATAAAAAGTGCTGTAATTTTTTACATGATGAAATTGGAGTGTATTAAAAAATGCTAAAGTAAAATACTCTTATCATTTGCAAATGTATTTATTTATAGAATATATTCATTATTATACAATAAGTAACTGAGTAACTGAGAGTTCGCTCAATGCATTTAATTAATACAGTCAAGGAAACATCAATGCAATTAAAAACATTCGCAAGATGAACAGCATTGTCTGTTGAGATAGAAAAGGACACACATTTTCTCAGGGAAAAAAAGGAGACTGGAGTCATTGTAGATGCAATCTATCGTGGTTTTTTATGGAGACTTTGCCGAATTTAATTTACACCGGGACAGATGTCCCCCAGCTGACGGTAGGACACATTTGGAGATGCATTGGGGGGGGTTGAAGCGAAGTTTGATTAACGCTCTTCAACTAGTGAGCAGCCAATTATCACTGTCGTGTTAAGGGAACGTGATTTACAATTTTGTGTAAAGAGCAGACCAATCACGCGAATGAAAACGGCGCTCATTAGCATAATGGCGACGAGCTCAAGACGTGAATGATTTTCTAAAATCTAAAATCCGGTTTGCTTTTTTTCCCCCTTCTTCCTCGCTCACACACGGGTTAAGGATTTAAACGGGTTGATCGAATTTCTGAACTTCAGAAGTGCCTGATAATATAATTAGTGCCCCGTGGTGGAGTGTTTCATTTAAAAATGGACTAGTGTCACTATATTCTGGAATATAAATTCGGACAGATATTCGCTGGAACATCCAGATAGGGGTTCACAGGGTTTGCCTAAACCCCCCCCCCCGCGCCCCACCCCATCCCTACACAGCCTCCTGTGAACACAGAACATTCCCCCCCCCACAGTGAAGAGCCCCTTCCCTCCCCCATACGATTGATTTAGTGGATGCATGCTGGGTTTCGGGTTTGTAGAAAGTTAAGACGCCAAGTTCAGTACGGGCAGATTTGAAAGTGAAAGAGTGCACAAACTGCCCCCCCCCCCCCTCCTTTCCCCAGTGACAGTTTACTGGGAGAGTTCCCCTCTCAATTGAAAACATCTCTCCATTCGCTGTCTCCTTGAGAGTAACTCCACTCCTCCAAAGTGGATTTTGCTGAAGTTTTTACCCTAAGTTTCCGATTATGTTACCTGGACTGACAATTAAAAAAAAAAAAAAAAAAACACATAACAAAAATAAATAAATAAATAAACCAAAGTTTGTTCACGTTTCATCGGAGACGTCAAATCGGCGTTTCTCGTTCCCGCTGATTTGTTTGTTGTGCCAGGTACCATGAGCTCTGGAATCACTCACCTCCTTCCTCCTAATGAGCCCCACTTATATGGTTTCTCCAAATAAATGATCCCCAGGAAGGATAAATCAATCGAGCACAAAGAGACAGCCTTTCTCCTTTAATTCTCCGGGCCTCCTTTTTAAAAGCCAAACAGGTTGTTGTTTCCTTAAAAGTGATTAGTTGTTGGGGTCGGGTCAATATAAGACACAGTTGTCAGCGTGCCCACTCTCCCCTGCTTCAAAATGTCACACTGTATTTTAGAGCGGACGTAGGTGGGGCGAGGGGGGGGGGGGGGGGGGGGGGCGGTGGTTTGTGGACGGCCAGAGCTTAGCGCGTATTGCATTAGCGGGAAGCTTCCTGTAACAAGAGACTCCGGAATCTTCCGCAGATGTGTTCAATTAGCATTATCTTTCCAATTAAGGAAAAAAAAAAAAAAAAAAGAGTTTGATTATCTGATATTCCTCGGATGGGGTGACTCGAAGGCGAGGCCACCCAGCAGTTTCTGTTTGGGGCCGCCCGAAAAGAAGTGGGACGCCCTACGGACCTGGGCTCTGTGTCCCGTGCCGTTACCCCCCCCAGATGAGCCGTTCTGTAAAGTCCCGATGTTCACGGCTGACAGGCTGCAGGTCTGATATGGCCTTCGGTTTGTGCTCCTCGTGGATGCCTGTAAAAAAAAAAAAAAAAACGACGTTAGAGGCTGGAAGGCATCGAGCACAATTCTCTTAACGGTGATTCGTGGATGACTCATGTTTAGTTTTGAAGCGCTGCAAACGTCCAATCGTGTTGCTCACCCAGAGAGCATGCGATGGATTTGCCAACCGCACTCCACACAAAAAAAAAATGACTTAAAACCCTGGCTTCAGTCAGACCCGTCCGGCCACCCTAGTAAGCGTTCCAAAATTAAATCCGGCACCACATCATAGCCGGGTGACTGCGCTTTTCCCCTCAAACGCTTTTCCCCCGTAGTGTTGATTCATCCGACAGATCTGGGAAGGGCCTTTATTATTACTGAGAAAAGAACTTCTGAGCTCTGGATGAGTCTGCACTTCTCACTTCAGTCTGTGCTTGAAGGCCATAATGAAACGTAAGTCCTTAGTTTTCATTTTACGTGGTTATATATATATATATGAAGCACAGTTCGCAAGCCAGGCTAGTGCACAGGCTTCATGTGTGGCTAAAGAGGCGGACTTGCAGCGACCCCAACCGACCAGCAGGGGTCACTGGTGAGTGATAAGATTCTGAATGATGTCAGAGCCAGAGGCCTCTCAGCCACAGTCAACATGCTCTTGGGGTCATAGGTCACGTACCAGAACAGAGCTGAGACAGGGTGAGCCATCCAGCGACCATTTCCTTGTGTTTCCACACCAGTTTCATTTGGTGAGCGTGAAACGCCATCTTCCATACATGTTGATTTCTTGTACATGATGTAACAGACACAGTCCACCAGACACATATGTGGATATTACTGTTTTTGTCACAAGACACCATCTTGTAATTTTTTTTCTTGGATCATTAATATTCACGCCCCACTCAAGGGGAGTGCATTTGCTCTCTACACGTTCTTATCCACTGTTTGCTTTACCTCCCTGTACTATCACTACCATTTACTTCTGATTGGAGCAATTTGCATTAATATTCATTAAATAAAGAATGTTTATAATGTGCTTCTGCTTGGGAAGATGTATTTCCCAATGGGTTCAGTTCTCTCAAGCATTTATAATGAAGGCTGCATTCATTAATTCTATAGATACCCACAGAAAGTATGATAGACTATAGGACCCACACGGTGGTTCATTAAATTACTTAATTTGTATTTTGATGTTGCGTGACATAAAATTAAAAACAGAGTATGTAAGCAGTTAATACGTTAAAATCAACTATTAAAAAATAGTTATAAAAAGAGAGTAACAGATGTTGGATGTAGCATCTCATGAAAAACATAAGCACAACCGGTTCTGAGAAGATGCACACAAGAGCTCGGGTTAATAACTGGTTCGGGCAGGCTGAACAGCAGTAACATATACACTCTTACAGTGCACAGACAGAGCAGGGACGGAGGTCCAGAAAATGGACTTGGAAAATTAACACTCAGAGAGCGGCAAAGTCCACAAGCAACTGACTTCGTTTGGTACACCGGCCCGGTGGAACTTGGCCGTGATTGGTCAGTTCGCGGGCGGGAGCGTTCCCATTGGTGGAGGTGCGTAGCATAGCGTAGCGTGCGGACGCGGCATCGCGAAGGCGTACGCCACGTTTCGGGCGGGGGGGGGGGGGGGGGTGGGTAACGCTGATTTATTTGGGCGGCTTGGGACCGGGACAATTGCCGTGACAGCCTCGTTAAGGATAACAGAGCAGTCAGCCAGCCTGACTCTGGCTCCCCGTTACCCTTCATTTGCATTGAATTAGCTCTTATCTGCGTTCGCAAGGCCATCCTTCAGCTTCAGCAGGTCTGTTCAGCACAGGGCTGCTGGAGCTGGGTGTGTAAGCACAGCCATTCATTTGGGCTCAATGGTGGTTTAAAAGGACTGGAGTTTAAACCTGTAGACACTGACCCCTCCAGGACTGGAGTTTAAACCTGTAGACACTGACCCCTCCAGGACTGGAGTTTAAACCTGTAGACACTGACCCCTCCAGGACTGGAGTTACACCAGCAGACACTGCGGCCCTCCAGGACTGGAGTTTAAACCTGCAGACACTGCGGCCCTCCAGGACTGGAGTTACACCAGCAGACACTGCGGCCCTCCAGGACTGGAGTTAAACCTGCAGACACTGCGGCCCTCTGGGATTTGAGTTCTAGTTTAAAATCCCCGTTAAATAAGATACAATATGTACCCATTCTATTTTATGTTTCCATGGTTACTTGACGGGTTTGTGAAGCTATAACATAAGCAAAACTTTGATGCACAGAATGAATTTAATTAAAACAAAAACGCTTTCGTCAAAGACCATCTCTGTCTAAGTCGCTGAAAATAATTTCAGAATGTTCTTGGCAAGAGGTGAAAACCAAACAGGACTTTTGTTTGCGCATAAAACATGCTGAGTCTGAAACTGCTTCCTCATGACTCACTATTGATACACTGGCTCGAACAGGAGGTGCACTGTCTGTGTACTTATTTTAGTGCCGCACTATACGCTAGAATGGCTCGTTAAATTCAATACATTTTTTTTAAACGTGTTAATTTGATCCCATTGTCAAAATCGGGCTCAAAATGCTGGTGAACTGAGTTACCGTATCCTGTCAAGCTAACTTTTACATTCGTATTAACAATGAGTCATTTAGCAAACATCCCAGACCGATATTTTACAAATAGTGCAAAAAGGGTTTAGACAAAGAGCAGAGACGATCCCAAGTCATCGACCGTTTGTTTTGTCGGTACATTAACCTGCAACAAGTTGATGTTTCCCCACATGATTTAAAAACTATTTAAAAATGGCTCCTCAGGCAACTTTTAGATGCCCCCCCCCCCCCTTCTCTTACTCGAGGCCAGGGATCAGCAACTCACGGTCCTCGAGGGCCAAGAACTGCTGGATTTCTACCCTCCCTTTGCCTGGGAGTCAGGTGTGAAGACAGTCTGGCCGATCAGTGGCACTAATTACCCGGGAGAAAAGAAAACCAGGGCTGGATTTGGATTTGAGGGCCAGAGTTGATGATCCCTGCTCTACGCCTTACACATTATGCTACACTGGGGCGGCTGTGTAGTATAACGGGTTAAGGAATGAGTCTTGTAACCTTTTGATTCCCTGGTAGGACACTGCCATTGTGCCATTGAGCAAGGTACTTAACCTGCATTGCTTCAGTACATATCCAGCTGTATAAATGGATGCAGTGTAAACGCTGTGTAAAACGTTGTGTGCTGTACGTCGCTAAACGCCTGTAATGTATTGTAATGCCTGTGCTCGATGCATTTTAGGTTGGTGCTGGCGGGGCAGAGCTGGCGGGACAGTCCTGGTGGGACGGCGCTGGTGGGACGGTCCTGGCGGGACGGTGCCGGTTGGCGTAAGGTAAGGGGGACGTGCAGTTCTTTATCGCCCAGAATGTCCCGGCGCAGACTGACTTAATGAAAACAAGACGTTCCTTCTGACGTTTCGGCAGCTCCCCCCCCCCCCCCCCCCTTCTCTTGGAACTCTCTGTTTCTGAGCTCACGCTCGTGTCTGCGAGACCCGGGCTGCTGGCGATTACTGATAAAATGTTCACCGACGGACAAAGAACCCCCGTCTTCAGACGCTCTTACACAGAGCGACTTACACAGCATAGCATTTACATTTGCATCCATTTATACAGCTGGATATACACTGAAGCAATGCAGGCTAAGTGCCTTGCTCGAGGGTTACAACTGAATCGAACCTATGACCTGGGAATCAAACCTATGACCTGCTCCCAACCCATTATACTGCACTGCCTTTGAGAAGTTGTGTTCCCAGCTCTGCGTAGAGGTCTGGGAGGAACCCTTCGGGCCGGCTCTATGTACGCATCACACCTGCTCCAGCCTGCCTGTCCTCCAGAACCTCAGGGTACCTGACACACACGGTGTTCCGCCAGGTATTCTCAGAAAAGAACAAAATAAAAATGAAAAAATGAACAGAGCACAGCCATGCCCCGAGCCTTTTCTTGGGTGAGATATGGTTTCAGAAAATATTTGATTTGTATATATATATATACACACACAATAGAAATAAAAAAACCACAAACTGTTTTTTGGTTCCAGCAGCGGTAATTACTCCATTTGTCCACACGGAGTGCCCTCACCTTCACCTCACCCTGATCCCACGGTTTAGAGCAGAGCTGTTTGTTTTGTTTTCCACTGCTAAATTACCATGGCTTTTAAGGCTGTGATTCTGTGTGTGTTCTTATTTAAAAACAAACGGCAACAACGTATGTGGATTTAGCAAGGCGCTCTGAATATACGCCGGCTGCAGCTGTCACAAAAAATGGTCTGTCAAAAAAATTTTTTTTGGAAAAAAATTGTGGAAAAACGTCTTTGCCACAAACTAGCATGAAGAAATGAAACAGTTTTAACCCTCCCGTAACCACCCCCTCCCCCTGCCAAATACAACCCCCTTTCTTTCCGACGAGGTTACACGGAGAAAGATGGCTGTCAGCTGCTACGGTCAGGGCTAAGCAAGAAATCCTCAGAGGGCGAGCAGCCTGTTTCCCATGCACCGTCATCCAATCAAAACAGTGGAAAAAACAAACAAAAAAAAAAAAAATGGCACTTTCCCAGCGGCACTCAGAGGAGTGACTCCGTAACCCCAGGAAGTGCTGGGTGCATGCCACGGGCCAGGCTCCGCCCCCTCCCCTCTCCCCCCTCCCCCAGGGGGGCGGAGCTAGTGTAGCCCACCACCTCCGGAATGTTCACAGAGATTATGTTAAAGTGAGCGGTCTGCAGGCACACCTGCACTTGCTCGAGCGCTCGAGGGCCCGGTTGGTTCTGCTTCTGAAGACGGCGCGATGTCACGTCCCAAGGCTCCCGGGCGGGGATGCGCGCTGATTCTGAGCTTACATACTGCATTCATAATTCATAATTCATAATTCATAATATATTCAGCCCCTTAACCGTCCCGTAAAACCGCGATATGGAATGCAAACCCGCCACAACCTGTCGATTTTGTGTGTGTGTGTGTGTGTGTGAGTGTGTGTGCATGCGTGTGTGTGTGTGTGTGTGTGTGCGTGTGCATGCATGTGTGTGTGTGTGTGCGTGTATGTGTGTGCATGTGCATTTGTGTGCATGCATGTGTGTGGGTGTGTGTTTGTGTGTGTGCATGCATGAGTGTGTGCATGTGTGCGTTTAAAGACTGTGTAAGTGTGCAACCAGAGACTGATAATGGTGAATTTATAGCTTATTTTGGCTGATGAACAGTGCCTCTTAAATCACCCTAAGACTCAGCGAAGAATAGATATGTATGCACTGCTTTTTCTGAACCAATGAAACTGGTGTTAACACGGGGATTGTTAAGGCTTGTTTTGCAGTTGTGATTTGCCTATAAAAATGTCTCTGCATATAAAACATCACATCCACTACTCCACTACAGTACTCCTTCACAGTACATTGCCCTAGCAACAGTTTTTGCCATATATGACTTACAGTATTTTGAGCATGGGTTCCCAACCTCTGCACTGTACAATATTCAGTGTTAATTCAACTCAACCGGAGTTTATATGGCTCTGACAGAGTTCAAAGTGTTAGCACTCGCTGCAGCGTGCAAGCTGTTTTAACACACGTTAAAAATAAACAAAAAAATAAACTTTGCACTCCATAATTGAATGTAGGTCAGCTTACTCTTTTAAGAAGAGGCGTGTGTTGTGGATTAGCTAAATTTTATAATTGCCAATATAGATAATGTGCACCTGGCACAGGGAAAGGTATTTATAGCTTACTGTGCCATTATTGCTACGAGGAGTTCAGAGGGATTGCAAGAACCAGTGGACGTTTCGAGAGAAATTGGTTAAGCACAGATGCATGCTGGGACTTACAAGCTCAAACAAATCAGACCGGCATTGGGCCCGCTCGGCGACATCCACGGCGTTGAGATGCATGCCCTGTCACGTACAGTATGCATGACCTAATGCGCAGCGCAAATCAATCATGTCAAGTTAAAAGCACAGTGATTGTGTAACAGGATAGTGTTACTGTACCCTCGAGCCTGGGCATACAAAAACAAAAAAAAACAAAAAAATTGTGCTTCCAATTCAGAAACCTGCCAGATCCCTGAGTAAAAAAAAAAAAGAAAAAGAAAAAGATTTTAAAAAAGAAAGAAAGAGGGAAAAAAAGAAGAAGAACATTTGCTTATGTAAGAGCAGCGAGCTTGAGTGAGCCAGGCAGGGGAGAACGGGACGCTCGTGCCTACGGAGGGAACGCGGTGGGTCGAGCCGTTAGCCCGTTAGCTCGTTAGCGCTTTGAGCCGGCGTGCGCCGATTCCTCACCACCATGCCCGCCAAGCGTACCGCTGGCGGACGGGCGGTCCTGGCGCCGTCGCCTGGGAAACAGGCCGTAAGGCACTCGGCTCTTGGGTAGTGCGGCAACGATCGATTGCACAACCACAACATGGCCGCTCGTGGCTTCTGAGGGCTCATGCGTTGCCGTCCCGTTGGCGTGGAGACGCTGTGAACGTGACCCCTGCATCGTGCTGCTAGCCTTTAGCGCTGTAGCTGAGCAGTCTGGGTGAACGTGACCCTGCATCGTGCTGTTAGCCTTTAGCGCTGCAGCTGAGCAGTCTGGGTGAACGTGACCCCTGCATCGCGCTGTTAGCCTTTAGCACTGCAGCTAAGCAGTCTGGGTGAATGCGACCCTGCATCGCGCTGTTAGCCTTTAGCGCTGCAGCTAAGCAGTCTGGGTGAACGTGAGCCTGCATCGTGCTGTTAGCCTTTCGCGCTGCAGCTGAGCAGTCTGGGTGAACGTGAGCCTGTATCGTGCTGTTAGCCTTTCGCGCTGCAGCTGAGCAGTCTGGGTGAACGTGAGCCTGTATCGTGCTGTTAGCCTTTAGCGCTGCAGCTGAGCAGTCTGGGTGAACGTGACCCTGCATCGTGCTGCTAGCCTTTAGCGCTGCAGCTGAGCAGTCTGGGTGAATGCGACCCTGCATCGCGCTGTTAGCCTTTAGCGCTGCAGCTAAGCAGTCTGGGTGAACGTGACCCTGCATCGTGCTGCTAGCCTTTAGCGCTGCAGCTAAGCAGTCTGGGTGAACGTGACCCTGCATCGTGCTGCTAGCCTTTAGCGCTGCAGCTAAGCAGTCTGGGTGAACGTGACCCTGCATCGTGCTGCTAGCCTTTAGCGCTGCAGCTAAGCAGTCTGGGTGAACGTGACCCTGCATCGTGCTGCTAGCCTTTAGCGCTACAGCTGAGCAGTCTGGGTGAACGTGAGCCTGCATCGTGCTGTTAGCCTTTAGCGCTGCAGCTAAGCAGTCTGGGTGAACGTGACCCTGCATCGTGCTGCTAGCCTTTAGCGCTACAGCTGAGCAGTCTGGGTGAACGTGAGCCTGTATCGTGCTGCTAGCCTTTAGCGCTGCAGCTAAGCAGTCTGGGTGAATGCGACCCTGCATCGTGCTGCTAGCCTTTCGCGCTGCAGCTGAGCAGTCTGGGACTCAACCCCACTGAGCGGCGGCAAGCCCTGTTTTTGTTGTTCTGGAAGGCGGAGGGCGGGAGGTGGTGGGTTATGACCCATGGGATGCGGAGGGACAGTCATGTGACCTGGGGGCAGGGTTTGGGTGTGTGAGTATGGCCTCGTGCTCTCGACTTGTTTTGATAACGGGAACAGGGCGCGTCTCAATGTGGCGGCACAGGGGTGACTCAGACCGGCGTGGCTAGACCTGGGATATCCCTGCAAGCACGGCGGCCATATTGCCTTCCCCCCCCCCACCCCCCCACCCCCCCACAGCTCCCACGGTCACCCTGTATTAGCCGGAACGTCCCGTCCTGCTGTGAAGTAGTAGAGATTAGAGTGCGTATTTAAGGAATGCTACACTCATGGACTTACTCATAGCTTCCCTGGATCTGTGTACATTGTGGGAGTTTGTTCAAAACATGGGAGAGAGAATTATAGTGACAAGACCTGCACGCAAGAAATTTGTGACCCACTCCTCATCTTTTTCTGTCTTTCTGATTTTCCTCTTTCCTTGTCCCCTCTCTCCTTCATAAGGGCAGATGCAGTGGTCCCTGGCATTTATGATAACCCCCCCCCCCTCCCCCACATCCAAACTTTGCACACAACTATTCCTCTAAGTGCTTTTTTATTGTCTCGGGACCTTTTAAATGTGATGGGAAATCATCGGAATGCATTTTTATTCCTGAATTTTCCACGAAACGGGGAAGTAATCACATAAATGGACCCCATTAGAGGACATGTTTGGTTCATTCTTTCCCACCCACCAGTGAAAAGAAATGTGTTTTTTTTGGGGGGGGAGTGGGGGGAGGGTCAACTCACACATTATCCCTCTGTGACATCATAAAGGGAGTTCTCTCCGACCACTCGGTACCAACAGCTCCTCACGGTGCATTGTGATGTCACAGAGTCAGGGGCACTCACAGGAAACGCCCACTCCTCCGTCTCCATGGAGATTAATGGAAGACTACCCCCCCCCCCCCCCCCAGAGTGGAGAGCAAGGTGCCAAAAAGCATTTCCTTCACTCCACAGAACAATATTAAGCATTTCACTTACTACACGGCCATTTTGGGCACAGGTCCTGCTGCACGTTTCGATGAAGACAAGTGACTAAAGGATGAGTCAGTGCGACAGTGCCTGGAAACCATTGTGTGACTCAGTAAATAAGATAATTGAAGGCAGAAGTGTCGACTTGCCTTGCCGATTTGAGCACAATAGCATCGGAGAAAAAAAAATAAAACAACTTGCAACCATTGCACCATGGGCTGTGTACAAAATAACAAACCTTCAAGCGGCAATTATTGCTTAATGTAAAGAAGGTTAAAAGATCTCCTTAGTACAGTTTGTTTCTCTGTCAGTAAACCATGTTATTGACTTAAATATAATGGGACAGTGGGAAAATGAACAAAAATATTGCATATTTTTCACTGAAGCTGCCAGTTTTTAAAGGTACGGGATTTCATGAAGTAATAAAATAAAGTAAAAATGAAGGAAAAATTGAAATTCTAGCATATTTCACAAAGTATGCAACATTTTGTCTTGAAAAATGGCAGGTTTAATTTTATTTGCCCCTGGATTATTATTATTATTTTTTTTTTTTTTTTTTTGCGCTTTTAATTTTTCATCAGCATCGGTTGCATGTTCAGACCAGACGTGGGGAGTGAGCCGGAGCGTCGGAGCCTCAAGACGCGACTCAAAGGCTCGTTAATATTCCACAGGTTTCTGTTGGTGAAAGATGGCCGAGGGCCTTGTTAAGTTAGATGTCTCCTCCGCCCCTGTGGTTCCTGTCGCTTCGCCGAGGCAGCGGGGCTGTAGAGATCACCGCTACAGCCCAGAGATGGGGGGTGGGGGGGGGGGGGGGGGGTCGCAACATGGCAAATGTGCTTCTTAGTCCAACAAGCTTCAGTGATGATCATCGTCAAGAAATGCTGCAACCTACTCAACCGGCAGCCCTTCATGGACTCGTCGTATCTTTGGGCCCTTTGGTTGTTGAGAAGAAACAAACAAAAAACTAAACAAAACAAAACCATATCACTTCGATGCATCAGAAATCATGGCAACGTCACGGTCTGCAAATGCACAGCTTCAGCAGTACCACCCACTGGGGAGAGAATTTCAGGTGGTAGTTCAGCCGTGCGAATTTAAAGAAGGCTCTAGCTCTATCTCTAGCTCTAGCTCTAGCTCTAGCTCTATCTCTAGCTCTATCTCTAGCTCTAGCTCTAGCTCTAGCTCTAGCTCTATCTCTAGCTCTAGCTCTAGCTCTAGCTCTATCTCTAGCTCTAGCTCTAGCTCTATCTCTAGCTCTAGCTCTAGCTCTAGCTCTATCTCTAGCTCTAGCTCTATCTCTAGCTCTAGCTCTAGCTCTAGCTCTATCTCTAGCTCTATCTCTATCTCTAGCTCTAGCTCTAGCTCTAGCTCTATCTCTAGCTCTAGCTCTAGCTCTAGCTCTAGCTCTAGCTCTAGCTCTAGCTCTAGCTCTAGCTCTATCTCTGCCTATCTACCTCTACAGAACTCGAGCGTCTAGATTAGCCTATCTATTCTGATGATGAGCTGCTTAGGCTAGCTACTAACCACTCTGCCACCATAATGCTCTGCTCACTCATAGGCTAGGCTTGGGCTTAAGAAGACCAGTCAGATCGAATCACCACGCAGACTTCTAGTTAATATGTGCCCCGCTCCTCTCCTGCACTCGTCCACACACACACACACACACACACACACACCACTACAGCAGGGTAGCGGGCACACACACACACAAGCACGCACACTCCACACACACAGCACACACACACACACACCACGCGCAACCCACACACACACACATGCACACACACACACACACACGCACACACACACACACACGCACGCACGCTCTTGCGGAGAGGAAATTGTTTTCGAAAGCGAGGAAGTCGCACTGTCCATCATTTCTATGTGCTGTGTAACACGAGCAAGAGATCACGAGACTAACAACTTGCTGTCCTTGCCGACCAGACGATATATTTTTTTACGCAAAAGTAAAAATAAAACAAAAGAAAGACGTTCCATTTTTAGTGCCGGCCGTTAAGAAGGCTAGAAAGGAGGGCTGGAGAATAGCTTCCTTGTTGTCAGAGGTGAGGTCTTATATAAGTTCTGTCGATTTGATAGATTTCGGACCGTGGCTGAGTAATAATAGGCTTTCCATTATCTCTCTGAGACATCCAATATGCTCAAAGCCCCCCCCCATCCCCCCCGCCCCCGATGACAAGGTAGACTGGAACATCTGTGTGTCGTTACGCCCCATCAGCGCATTCTCACAAGGGGGCAATTAATAACCAGGGGCGGGGTTGGGGAAGGGGGGGGGGGTTGGGATTTGGGGGGGGGTGGATCATAATCTGATTTAAGCGAACGGGCTGCTGCTTGATGAATGGTCCAAACGCGCTATTCATTAAGAGCAAAGCAGACGTGACGTTCGGGCCTGCAGAATCTTAGACGCGATTTGCGGTCGGATACCGCCCCCCCCCCCCCATCCCCCCGTCCCCCCCGTCCCCGTCCCCCCCGAATAAGTGTTTCCAGCACGTAAAGATCAATAATGTTAAAAAGCTGTGTCAACAATAATAATTTAATATATCTTTTTTTTTTTTTTTCATGGACCAAGAATAAAATAAAATGAAACATTTCATTGCTTCTCATAAATAAATTTAGTATCGAACGTGGGTGCGTGCGGCACACGGTAAGATTTGCAGCGTTCAATCAAGTCTAGCGGAGTTTATACAGAGTCCAACGGGGGACTCGTACCAAGGTATCAAAGCACTGTATCACGGTTAATTTTACATGGGAAATTTTACCGCGCGAGGGGGAGGGAGGGGGTGGCGGGGGGGGAATGAGCACAAGCATAACCCAAAGGAAGCAAGATAAGGGCGAATTTCAAATTCTTTCCTCAATACTGAACGTGTCGCGAGAAAACAGAAAAGGGAAGGCGGTGAGGAAACGAGAACGGAGGAAAAGTTTCCTCGAGAATTTCCGCCATTTTTCATAACTCCCCCCCCCCCCCCCCCCCCATTTTAAATGTGGTATTACATACGCATGAAACTTTGTTGAATGATTTGCCACTGAAATACACTGAAGCAGATTGTGTTCATTCGGAATAGTGTATTTTTTGCTTGTTGTCATAACTACGGGTTTTTTTTTGTCGTAAATGCGCTCTCGTACTTTTGAGAAAGGAACTCGTAACTACGAGAAAAGACGTCAAATTTTCAACGAAAGATCTTTTTTTTGTAAATAATAACATTGAATAAACAACATTGAATGCATTTCCCATCACCCCCCTCATTGGACAGTGGCCAAGAGAGTTTGGGATTTGAACCAGCAGCCCTGTGCTTTATGCTGGCAGTCCTACCCCAATAGGCCACAGGCCTGGTGGCACCCACGTCAATACAGAGTGACAAGTTATAGTACCCTGTGTTGCACTGGCTGCAGAGAAACACTGCTATAGCCACAGTTTTTATTCAAGTTTATCCAGTGCTCTTAATATTTGTGCCCTTTTCAGTGCTCCTGTGAATAAAATGTGAACACACACACAAAGACGCACACATGCACACACACGTAGACACACACACACACACACACACACGCAGACTTCTTGTCAAAAAAATAAAAAATTACAGGAAGAATACCCTGAAGGATCATGCATGATAAATTCACGTTGATATGGGGATTAATGGGAACATTTTTGTTCAAGCTATAGGCAGGGGGGAGAGGGAGGGGGAGGGGGGAGGGAGGGAGGGAGGGAGGGAGGGAGGGAGGGAGGGGGGAAGTTATGAAATTAGGCATTTAATGATTTTTGCTGTCTACAGCAAAAAAAAAAAAAAGAAAAAAAAAAAGGTAAGCGTTCTAGAACACTGCGTGAGGAGCCAGAGGTTACGTGCTGCGGAACATTCCTCAGGTCTCCATGGCGACTCATCGCCTGCGGGCCCCGCCCGTCCACACCAGGCTCCGTTCCTACCAGTCATTCACAGAGGAGGCCTGCATGCCTATCATGCGCACTGGATAACCCAAGATATTCCAACCAGATGTTTTCCTTTACAGTAATGATCGTGGGTAGCACGGCGTTTACGAGCACCCCCCCCCCCCCAGTCTTCCCCCCCTGCCCCGAGTCGCTCCCCCCCCACCTACTCCTGTTGATCCCCGATGAGCCAAGCACTCACTATGAGCCACGCCCACTGTGTTTTCTCCCTGCCAAACACACAAGCTTTTTTTTTTCATTACTATTCAGCTAAAAAAAAAAAAGAAACAGCACAAAAAAACACTGTTGCACACTGCAAGCACTGACACGTCTGAACAATGGCGTGAAATCACACACTGAAAGAATTCGTTATGCTCTGTTCTCATACGGGTTTTCTTCTTCAGCTGCTCATGTTTCTGGAGACAGATTTGTCAGGGCAGGACCTGTCCCCACAAGTGATCTGTACGTGATCCTACCACTGACACACCCTCACCCAAGCGTATACACACACACACACACACACACACACAGACACAACAGGCACTGCAAGGAGAGTACTGTCTCTCTCTCACACACACACACACACAGACACAACAGGCACTGCAAGGAGATTACTGTCTCTCTCTCTCTCACACACACACACACTACAGGCAATGCAAGGCAAGTACCGTCTCTCTCTCTCTCTCTAACACACACACACACACACACACACTCACTTACACTCATATACACAAAAACACACGCACACCATGCACAGAGTACAGGAAGGACTTTTGCCAAAGAAAAAAAAAATAATGCTTGTTGTAATATGTGTCCCCGCTGCTTACTGGTATGTGAAAACAAGCAGTGCATTGCTCAGTCCAGCTCATTTCCAGTGTCAGCCACAGGCAGCAGAGTTCTCCAGCAAGCTGATTTGCTCCAGTGCGAAGCTCATCGCCAGTTCAGACTATTGCGTCTGCACACGTATCATGCGATTTAAAATTTAATTTAAGGACAGTTCAGCATCAACTCAGCATGTAACTACGCACCATAAAAAAGAGCAGCTGACTCTTTTAAAAAATAACTGGCAAACTGTGCAAAACTGACGCAGAGGTTTGGCGACCTGCGTCTGTAATCCAGTGGTCAGGCTATCCCGTAGCATCGCTGTTGTGCAAGAACGTGCATGCTCCTGTGTACTTGTGAGTGCTCATGCACACTTGTACGTGCTTATGCATACTCATGCTCGTGCATACTTGTGCATGCTCATGCACACTCGTGCGTTCTTGTGCATAATCGTGCAAGCTTGTGCATACTCCTCCATACTCATGCGTGTTTGTGTATACTTGTGCGTGCTTGTGCATACTTGTGCATGCTCGTGCATACTTGTATGTGCTCGTGCATACTCCTGCATACTCGTGCGTGCTCGTGTATACTTGTGCATGCTTGTGCATACTTGTACGTGCTTGTGCATACTCCTGCATGCTCCTGAGTGCTTGTGTATACTTGTGCATGCTCGTGCATACTTGTGCGTGCTAGTGCATACTCGTGCGTGCTCGTGAGTGCTTGTGTATACTTGTGCATGCTCGTGCATGCTCGTTTGTGCCTGGACCCCCTCTCCGCTAAGTGCTGCCCTGCAGAACAGAACCACGCGGGCTTTCACACGCGTCTTGATTCTGCTTGCTTTAGCAGCCTCCCGTCTTTCCCCGCTGCACTTCAGATGAACTCCATCAGCCTGTCTGCACGTATTAATACTGGCTTGAAAATATGTTACAAAAAAAAGGTTTGAATGTGAAACACAACCTTCTTGATGTAGTGACGTTTTCTGTGAGCCGGCTCCATATTGAAGTGTAGCCTGTCATAAATCCAAATATGGAATAACAAGATTCATTTAAAAAAAATACATTTCTTAAAACACCTGCGTTGACACTGTGGCATGTAGATTTATGTACTGTTAAGGGTTGCATCGTCAAGCTGGATATGTGTGAATGCCAGCTGACAAGCTTTACTAAAAAGCAAGTCCTCTTACTCCACGCCACCCCCCGCCCCAATATCACCTCACGGCTCACCTCTGTCCTTCCCATGATCCTCTGCTTCAGAAACACTGGCTCCATTGATTTTCTGGGCTTATTGTGGCTCGTCTGTCCTGATCTGGTGCACTCAGTGGCTCTGAATGAAAGCGCCAGCTACTACAGGCCCAAACAGAAACGTCACTGATGAAGAAAACGGGGGTTAAATGGGAAATGGACTGCATTTATATGGACTGCATTTATATAGCGCTTTTATCCAAAGCGCTTTACAATTGATGCCTCTCATTCACACACACACTCACACACCAATGCTGAAAGGCTGCCATGCAAGGTACCAATCAGCTAGTTTGGGAGCAAGTAGGGGTTAGGAGACTTGCTCAGGGACACTTCGACACGCCCAGTGCGGGGGATCGAACCGGCAACCCTTCGACTGCCAGACAACCGCTCTTACCTCCTGAGCTATGCCGCCCCAGGGTTCAACGTGCAGCCGTGGCACGCGTGGCAAAGCTGGGCGGTTAGGGAAGCGGCCTTGTAACTGAGAGGTTGCGGGTTCGAGTCCCAGGTGGGGTGGAGGCACTTAAACCTTAAACCTTGGGGGGGGGGGGGGGGGGGGGGCAGGGGGCAGGCACTGCTCTGATAACCTGAAGGCACTTAAGCCTGAATCGCTCGAGTGGAAAAAGGCAGCTGTGTAAACGGACAGTGCGTTGAACAGAAGCAGCGAGTAGCGTAAGCGTCTGAGCGTATGCGCCTCTGCGGGGAGGCGGGACGGAGAAGTGCAGGGCTGTGGAGGCAGTTTTAGCCCGGGGGGGTCCGTGTGCCACAGAGAAGGGAAACGCCGCCCCAACCTGTCGGGACGTCCCATAACAGGAGTCTTTCGCCTGGATTACTACGCCTCTCGCTCTGTCAGTTTGCACCTTGCCTGTGCGGCGACTCCGTAAGAGCGCTGGCAACGCATTCACTCCCTCACTGCCTCTCTCTGACACACACACACATGGATGCATGCATGCGTGCATACCCCCCTCTCTCTCTCTCTCTCTCTCTCTCTCTCTCTCTCACACACACACACACACATGGATGTACATGCTCACACACACACGGATGCACGCATGCATGCATACCCCTCTCTCTCTCTCTCTCTCTCTCTCTCTCTCTCTCACACACACACACACACATGGATGTACTGCTCAACACACCGGATGCACTGCATGCACCCCTCTCTCTCTCTCTCTCTCTCTCTCTCTCTCTCTCTCACACACACATGGATACATGCATGCATGCATACCGCTCTCTGTCTCTCTCTCTCACACACACATGGATACATGCATGCATGCATACCCCTCTCTCTCTCTCTCACACACACACACACACACATGGATGCATGCATGCATGCATACCCCTCTCTTTCTCTCTCTCTCTCACACACATGGATACATGCATGCATGCATACCCCTCTCTCTCTCTCACACACACACACACACACACATGGATGCACGTATGCATGCATACCCCCCCCTCTCTCTCGCACATACACACACACGGATGCACACATGCATGCATACCCCTCTCTCTCTCTCTCTCTCTCTCTCTCACACACACACATGGATGCACGCATGCATGCATACTGCTCTCTCTCTCTCTCACACACACACACATGGATGCATGCATGCATGCATACCCCTCTCTCTCTCTCTCACACACACACACAAACACACACACGGACGCATGCACGCACACACACACACAACACCAGCTGGGGTGTGTTTATTAACAACACAAGTTATTACTTGAAGGCATAATCTTAAAAACAAGCCTATCTACCCATTTATCCTTTTATGAGTACACATGACGTGAGGCCTGTTTATCTTTTTACGAAGTAACCTTTTGTCTGACGACTGTTTTAGTTTCGCAAGTTAAAATTCCACATATAAAATTACATCATAGTGTTATCTTGATCGAAACAGGAAAGTATGCATTTATGTTGACATATAACCCTGCTAGAAACTGCATAGAAACCAGTCCAAATATCAGCGGGTTGCAAAGGTTAAATTATTTTGGGTGGCACAAAAATAGAATCGCCCATTCTTCCTCTCTGTTGTTGACTTTGCCCAGTATCGGTACGAGAGCGCCTCTGTTTCAAGGAACTCTGGGAATCCTAAAAATGCTTTTCTTAAGACAACAAGGTTTGAACAGTGTTGTCTTTTGACCTGCTTTGTCCGCAACGCGTTTATATGTAATGAGGAGTTCGTTTGGGAGTTACTGACTTAACTTCACTAGGAGAGGATCACCGACACACACATGCATAAACTTCAAATTATATTTAGTTTGTCTGATTTGGCACACACTGCATAGTTACTGTGTAGAGTTGAGTTCTTGGGTTTTGCGCACACACACACACACACAGACACACTCACACACACGCACACACACACAGACACACGTACACACACATGCATGTACATGCTCACACACAGACACACACACACGCTCACACACACGCACACACACACAGACACACGTACACACACACACAGACACATAGACACACATAGACACACACACACAGACACACATAGACACACAGACACACACACACAGACACACATAGACACACATAGACACACACGCACACACACACACACGCACACACACACACACACATCAACACACAGACACACACACACAACAAGGCCACATTATCACCCTCCAGGTGGGGAGCCCAGTAATGGAGATGGGGGGGGGGGGGTGGGTTTGGTTTGAACCCCCCGCCCCCACCCATTATTGTTCATATGTATACGTGCGTATGTATTGAAAATAATCTAAATGGACTGTTTAATGGCTACGTTGAGGATGTGCAGCCCCAGGCTCCTGAGTGCGATGCTGTTTCTGTGGCTCTCGGGTTGGAATGGAGGCCGTATGAGTTTATTACGGAAGAGCGCCGGTGGAGAAACAGCGCATTCGCATGGGCGGGCATCTCCGAGGCGAAGTAAATAACACGATTATAATTAAGATCACGTCCACAGCCAAAGCTTCCATGAGACGCCACCAGGTTATTGTTCCGTCGACGTTCCGTTCAAAGCAATTGAGGCGAACCTGCCCTCGGAAATGATCTGGATTACGTCGTGTGTTAGGTGATACGCGTGTTTCGCTTTAAAAAGAAAAGAGAAAGAAAAAAGAAAGAAAGGAAGAAAAAAAAGCACGACGGTAAGTTGTCTTACTCAAGGCCAGATCTCGGTGATGCAGATGACGAAACCTATAAAATTACAGTTTTTGTGTTTTGAGGGCAGTTACTTCAGAAGCCGTTGACATGGCAGCTGCTGTGTTTCGTCGCCCAGGGTGGTCCAGGAGTGGATGCAAAAGCACAATCCCATGATGCCGTCTGTTCTGTGGGCCCACACAGGCTTTTAAAGACTGAGGCTAGGAGCACCGTGTCACAGTTTTCTGAAATCGGCGGCGATCTTAGAATCCTTTATGAAATGCCCCCTTTCCGCTATTTATTGCCGTTGAATGCTACGGCTATAAATAGCTTACGTGTTCGTCCGTGCGGCGCCATTTTATTTACGCCGAGATGTGAAAATGCAGTGAGGCGACATGTGACATTAGCGAAGGTACGTACTGTACTGTATCGGGGGGCTGCACCCCAGTCCTGGAGATCCACAGGCTCGGCTAGCTTGCGTTGTAACTCAGCAGTGAACTGGTCAGTTCCAGCAGTTTAGGCCAGGGTTTCCTCCTCACTGGGAGTTTTTTTTTTTTACTTTATGTATTCGCTATTTGGGGGTTCAGGCCTGGTGTTTGCTCTGTTTGCTCTTTTTTGCTCTGTCTCTTGCCTTGCTTCTCTGTAAAGTGTCTTTGTGACAGTTCTCTGTAAAAAGCGCTATGCAAATAAAATAAAATGTAATTAAATTTATCAAACAGGTAACTATCACACAGGTATCTATCACACAGGTATTTATCACACAGGTATCTATCACACAGGTATTTATCACACAGGTATTTATCACACAGGTATTTATCACACAGGTATCTATCACACAGGTATCTATCACACAGGTATCTGTCACACAGGTATTTATCACACAGGTATCTATCACACAGGTATCTGTCAGACAGGTATTTATCACACAGGTGTTTATCACACAGGTATTTATCACACAGGTATCTATCACACAGGTATCTGTCACACAGGTATTTATCACACAGGTATCT